>NW_015151829.1:0-12234 GCF_000732505.1 Cyprinodon variegatus | reverse complement strand
GGGTGGTTAGACTATAAACAAGTTATATAACCAATGGAGAACTAATAAGTTATTATTGGATTACTGGCACTAACAGATTAAATAAAAACTTACCATGACACCACACATCACTCCTGGATAACTGAGTTGTTCTGCACATCCTCTCTAAATGTGTTTGGTCTTTTCTTGGGTAGCTGATCTTTTAAAAAATAAAATGCAATGGTTCTTTTTTTTGTGGACCTCCTATGGGTTTGTGAGGAATACCTGAAAGCTTTCAGAATTGAGTTTAGTTTATTGTTGGTTTAATTAGTCATATTATCCAACAGGAGATTAAGCCTAACTGCTGTATATTTTATTCATATTTACTCAAGTGCTAGACTGTTTAAAATCTTCATTCACTGCAAGATACCACTGCTTCAGTCTCTGCTTTTGTGTCCTCCAGAACCTCCACTCAATCTGACACAAAATGTATATTGATAAAAGTTTTTTATTTTCCAAATTGTATACAATTTTGAACTCTACAATGTATTACAAATTAAGTATACAGCAAAATAGAAATAAGTACTCATTGTTCTCCTTGGACTACTCAAATCCAGTAGTAAACAAAAACTTGAGGTAGATTTGGACCTGTCAAAACAAGGCAGGACAAGCAGTGGTTCACATTTGAATGTGTTCCACAAGAATAATAATGATAATAGAACAACAAAACAACAAACAACAAAAAAGCATACAGCCCTTTAAAACTGAGTATAGTTGATGACTGCTAAACGATATGACAACACCTAGTTCACAAAAACAATCAGAACATCAAAATTCTGGTGAGATGGAGCAAAACATTTTATAAAGTCTTCCATATTTAGGGAATATGTCCTCCTTGACTCAACAATAAGTATGCCCAGGTGACTTAATCTATCATCTGCCATTGTTGTCCTGAGGTGGGTTTTTAGTAATTCAAGAGTAGAGAAACTTCTTTCACAGGATGCAGTGCTAACTGGAATCATAAGCCATATTTTACTAAGCCTAAAAAGTTGTTGGGAAAGCTCTTTGTAAGGTTCTGAAAACTTGGGAAAGCTCCTTGTAAGGTTCTATAAATTGATATAGCTGAACAGATGTGAAAAATGGCATCTCAGAAATGATTGACGGTTCAGGCCCTGGCTCTGACTTTCAGTGTCGTTGGGCAAGACACTTCACCTGCATTGTCTACTGATGGTGATCAGAGGGCCTGGTGGCGCCAGTGCATGGCAGCCTTGCTTCTTTCAGTGAGCCCCAGGGCAGCTGTGGCTACAATGTAGCTTGCCACCATCAGTGTGTGCGTGAATGGGTGAATGACTGAATGTAGTGTAAAGCGCTTTGGTCAAGTCTCCTGACTTGAAAAAGCGCTATATAAGTACATGCCATTTACCAGTCAGGTGAGGGATGCTGGGGGTGTCTGGNGCCATTTACCAGTCAGGTGAGGGATGCTGGGGGTGTCTGGCTAAGTTTAGAGGGGCTTTTTTTCTCTTCTGGATCATGGGACCTACATTTTATAGAAGTTTATATAAGGGGACTCAGGCTTATTGATAATGGAGAAAAGTACAGACATGTGTAGACATAGGTTCAGTAAGAGACAGTAAGTGTTACACCAGCAGTATGGATTGAATCTTAATCTTCGTGGCTGGATAAATGCACTGCAGGATTCATTTTCTTTTAGTCTTATTGAATGGTCCTGAAATTACAGAATGGAGTTTTAACTATCTTAACCAGGGAAATCCTTTAGGCATGTCAGTAATTCTACCAACTGCATAATATCTCATTAGTATATTTTCAATGAAAAATGTGTCTTGAATGGGTTCATATTTTGAATTCTAACTTAAAAAAAGGATTTTTGTCTTAAAAATATGTAATGTTCCTAACTCTTTATAGAGCACCAATCAATGAATATTGGATTTTATTTTTTGGGCTGCAACTGCATTGACATCATAAAATATTTATTCTTATTTTTATTTTATTTTAAAGCTTTAGATCATTCTAGGGCTTGGTATTGAAGACAAAACAAAAAAAAACAACAACAGCTCTTTGCTTATGTCAAGCATTTATTTGACATTTGACACAATGTATTATCTCACATATTTTTAAATCCCACATACTCTCACTCCTTGGTCTACATTTTATGTTTTTTATGCAATAGTAAACCGAGCAATTTACAAAATTAATTTTATAGTTTAGAATATCTCAATTAAAGTTATAACTTCCTTGCAATCGTTGACCAAATAGTTTAAGTTAAATAACTGTTTTTCTGTACATACACATATATATTTTTTTTTAGGATTGACAGACAGTGGATCCTTTTCACACAGCTGTTCTGAAAAGAAATCCTGTGTTGGTGATTAAAAGGTCCTCATCATGTAAAGAAGCAGTTAGAACTTCATTCTGAATCAAACACAGGGGTTGATCCTTTTGTTGCTCAGAGCCTCTATCAGTTTGGTTTGCATGATCTCTTTGCTTGAATACAGCGGCAGCTCCAATGTGGAGAAACAAGTGTGCGTCTCAGGGAAGTATTGGTCGTGAGAGTGATCCTTCTTGTCTATTTCTTTTATTTTCATCTGTATCTTATCCAATCCGAGTACAGGCACTCTTTCAAATCCAGTGACGAACCCTGATGAAGGTGAAAGAGTTTATCAGAAGATATCAGGTGACTAGCAAGGTCAAAAGCCAGAATGAATCTGCGTTTTAGGAAAATGATCTAGAGGCCAGATATTTTCCTTTTCCCTACTGATAGAGACCTTTCCCTTACCTTGATTATGTCTGCGTTTTGTTATTCTTATTTAAGTTTATGTAAAAAAAAACTTAAAAAATATAGATTTTTGTAACACATATGCAACTGATGAGAAAAACTGAAGGGAAAGCAGTAAAAAGTGGTATTAAAAGGAATAATAAAAATTATGTAATTTTATTTAAAATTGTGCAAGACAAAATCAAAATCCCATACTCACACAAAAAAGTTTTCTTTTGATTCTCAGTTAGCTCATCAAAAACCTCCCAAAATGTCTGGATGGTCGGATGGTCAGCATTGAACTGGCCCTCATAAATTGTACTCTAAAAATCAAGAAAAAAATGTGGCGTTAGCTGTAAATTAAACAACACAACACACATACAACCAAAGAAAGTACCTGTTTAAGTCTCTCCCAGTCATGGAAGTCATTTCCAACTAGGATTTCTTGTAGTTCCTTTGGCCTAAACAGCCTCACTAAATCCCGGTCGCAAACTTGGAGAAAACCTTTTTTAAATTCCTCAAATGCAGTCTTCACAGAAACATTGAAGACATGGTCCACGAAGGCGTCCACAAACTCGTGCCTGTTTAGATAAAAAAAAGATGTAATTCTACAAAATGGTTTAGAGACATACTTAAGTACAAATCATACGGCTCAATTTGCTCAACAAAACTGTGATTTTTTTGTTTTATTTTTATTATTTTTATTTTCAAGAAAATCTAAATGTGGTATACTATGGTATATAGGGGAGTGGCGGCCTAGTGGTTAGGGCAAAGAGCTTGGAATCCTGGGGTTATGAGTTCGAAACTCACTTCAACAGACTGGCTCTCTGAGCAAAACCTTTAACCCTTGATTGCTCCCACCGCACCGCAAGAGGAAGGGTTCAATGCAGAGGTAAAGTTCTCCAATGTGAGATCAATAAAGTTCAATTATTATTAGTACCTCAAGGATCTATTGTAGACCCATAGATTTTTCTGTTTTCCTATGCCGGATCTATTTTTATTTTCTTATTACAGACGATCTGAAAAAGCTCAAAAACCAAACTTGGTTTTATTATACCACTAATGCTAAATCCCATGGTCATAATGAAATCAAAAATCACACTTAACAGAAAAAAAAAACAATGGTTAATTTTTTGTTTTGTATATGTTATGTTGTTTGCATGAAATTCAATAGCTATTTTTATATTTTTAACTTTGATTTCATGAGAAATAAAAAACAAAAAAACCCCATTTATTTATTGATGCTGGATTAAAAAAATGAAGGCTGAAAACAGGATTATTATAGGCCCTGGTGGGTATAGAACCAACAGTTTATTTGATAGTTGCTCCATTTCTAGAGACAAAACCTTTGTCAATTGCCTTTCTGTTGGTAAAAAAACAACAAAATAACAAACTAATAAAAACAGAATTTGCATCTTTGTGAGAGGCTGATAATAAACTGGCAGAAGATGTTATTTCTTACTTGTTTTTACTCGTTACTTGCTTTTCAGGATTTTCAGGATCAAGATCGACCTCTGTTCCATCCCAGGGGATCTTTAATGAAAATAAAGCCTGGTGTTACTTCACTCTATTTTAATTAATAACTTCAATAACTAAAATAACGACACTACCCACCGAAAAAAATATGTCTTCTAGGTCCTCATCTGTGTACTCATCCAGGATGCATTGCAGACTCCTTAGAAACCATAGAGACAATTTTTAATTTATTTATATTTTTATGTAAACATTATTTAATAATTCTACTTACTTTCCAACACTTGGACTGAATTCTTTCAAATCTTCCAGTGTAGGTCTCACTCCCAGAAGCTTTTTGAAGAGCGCCAGGGGGAAGGGAAGGTAAATGAGCATAGAGTTGTACAAAGCAAGTCCACAGAGAACTCCAAACAGATAGAAATTCTGGTCCTTCTCTGAAGCCTGATAATATAAGGTTTAAAAAATGAATTAAAACATCAAAACACCAAACATCAAAAGAATAAATTCAATGTTGAATCTATTTATCTGATTTTCATGAAACTAACAATTCTTACTTTGGAGGAGAACCATGCCAGTGTTTGTGAGTCATTGAACATGAACATCCTTGACACCGGAGACATCAGTTCCTTAAATACTGCATGGAAGAAGTCTTTTATATTGAGCAAGACATCGTCAATGTTATAGTTCCCATGGAAAAATACCTGAAAGACAACAGGTTACCTATAAATGTCATTCTTGGACCCCACAGAAGTTGCCTAAAGACAATGCGATGTTCGTGTTCAATAAGTCTTGGCCACTAAAATTACCACAAGTTTCTTCTTGTAGCTGCTTTCATCAGCCTGAGCCAGCTGTTCAAATGTATCCTTTAACATAGATGCTCGGTTTAACTGCAGTAGGAGGCCTGGAGGGTCAGGGAAACAAAGTTCGAAGTCCAGAATCATATGCATAAACATCTCCAGGGAAGACATCACAACCTCTTCCTGTCAAAAAAAGACACCCAAAAAAAGTATAAGAGCTTAGATATTAGGTTTAGCAAACATAGAGCCTAAATTCAACAGCTAAACCATATAGAAAATTGACAGATTAGTTTGCCAGTATGTACAGATTTGCTGGAACATACATTTATACATACACAGAAATTTATCATACCCAAACACAAATAAGGACACATTTATTCAATTAAAACAGGTAATAAAAAGTTACACTTGTGCGTGACGTCAATGGCAGTTATGCAGTTTAGATTTGTTTTTTTATAGTTTAAAATTTAAATATGTACGTTAATAATCATTTGTGATAAATGATTGATTACATTTGATTAAATTAAATTAATAATTGCTGTTTTTTATAACGGGATACAGTTTTAATCACATTGCTGGTTTACCATAAAACTGTTCCACTTTATACATTTTACAAAAAAATAAAAAATTTCTCCACTAATATCACAGTAAAACATGAACCAATCAGACATTAAAGAAATGTACTATTTAAAATCATATATAACTAACTTAAATTTATTGTTACGGATGTTTGTAAGACAGGTTAAAAGCACTATGTTGCCGTGTTAAAATGCACTAATGATTTAACAGCAGTTACCGTGTTGAGCTCAGTATTTGTGTAGAAAACCAGCGTCTTTGCCTGCAGATTCATCACAAATGGGAAGTTGCACAGAACAAGTGGCTCAGAATGCGCATACTAAAAACAAAAAAATGACAATAAGATTTTCCTTTCTACATATTTAATATTAGATAAATTTCTGTTTAATTTCCATGTTTAATCTGCCAAAAACATTCTTACCCAGCGTTTGGATTTTAAACGCCACATGTCCAGGTCGTCAAGCAGAAAATCTTGGTCGATCGACAGATAAAACTCACTTTCTGGCAGCCTTCGTGACTCTGCAACCCTGCTGTTAATCTGTCAAGATATATTTCATAAGATTTTACCATTTATGGGAAAGAAAAAATAAAAACATGAAATAAAGTGTCCGTATTAGATTATAATACTGACATTATGCATGTACTGAAGTACTTCAAGCAGGTTTCTGACACCGCTACTGCGAGGAGCATCATATTTGGACAAAATCCCAGAGAGAGCTTGCCTCCACACGCTCACAAATCTCCCCATGCTGGATCGAGATAGCAAGGACCACCACTCCCCTATAAATGATCAACAAAGCTTTAGCATAATAAATTCCAGCTTTAAAATGCCAAAATAACTTTAGCCAGGTTGGATACCAGTACCTAAAACCTCAAGGCTTGTCATCGACAGGCTTGAAACAACAGCAGCAACCGTCTCAGCGAGCTTGCTGCTCTGCTGCTTCCTGTGTTTCTGGATGACATGAAGGAGCTCATTAAGGAGCAGAAAGATCCTCAGACTTTCCACTGCAACTGGGTTCTTATCAAGGAGAGGAAGCAAATGCAGAATTGCAGCTTCAACCTGAAAGTTCAGAGGAAAAAACATGTTGGTTTAGAGTGGAAATGTGACCAGTCTGGTTAACTTAGACAGCAGAGCTCAATATTTCATATGAAGGTCAAACATTCTCATGAACGGATGGATAGAAAGGAGGATAAACTGAAAATAAATGAACAGGTAGATGAATGGAAAAGAAAATGCGTAAAAAGAATGGACAAAGACAATGATGTACCTCTTTCCAAACGATGTCCACCTTCACCAATTTCTTAAAATACTGTCGAGCCAGCTTAAAGTTCAGACCATGGCATTTTGAAGAGGTCTGGAAATGTTTATCTCTCCTGAGAATAAAAGAAAACACAAAGTGTATAGAATACTGTACGGTTTTATGTCTGAACTGGACAATTTAGGGTTTAGTTGCTCTTTAAAGATAGTACAGTTTCAATTAGTATATCTTTACATTTGCTCTAGGAAGCTTTTATTCAGACAGGATGCAGTTGAAAATGTTCTGCGGATTTCCCTGAGGAAAAAAAAAAAAAAGAATAAGAGTAAAACCATTAAATATTTATTCTAATCAAAACAACCATTAACATCTTCTAATGGTATATACTGTACTTACTGTTTTGTCTTTTTCCATGACTTGCTATCACAGTTAGAGATCCAGTTATCAACCATGTCTTCCAGCCCATGTTTAGTTGCATTATTGATTCTTTTAGCATCTAGATTTCTGTCCACACACTGTAGATAGAAACAAGGGAGATTAGTTAATTTTAATTAGTTAATTATGCATCTGCATAATCTCTATGCTTGGTACCTCTTCAGAAGAGCATGTTGCAAATGAACAGTTTTCTCCAGCAAAGATAGTTCCTATTTTGGGTTGATTTGAGTCTGCAACTAATAAAAAATGAGAAACATTTCACAATAAATCCATCTGAAAATATTTGTTGGATTTTTTTATTCAACAAGTTTAGTTACCCCGAGGTAGAAGAACAGGAAGCGGCACAGATGGACAGTTTTCTGTTCTGTTTCCCAGCTGACCTTGCTCCCCGCAACCGAAGGAGTAGACCTTACGGCCGTCTGTCAAAGCCAAAGTGTGATATCTAAAAGCACATAAACAACATGCTGGTGAATTCCCTTTTATTAGAAACAGCCTAACTTATGCCGTCTCCAGCTATGGTGTGGGGCTGTGTATCGCCCAATACTACTGATTAACACCCACCTAACATCAGCTATTAGATGGCCGAAACTAAAGAGACAATATGGGATTGGCTCTGTCTGTGATGTACTATAGCCAACAGTCGCTTAAAGGTACAAACTGCCTGAAATAAATATTTATAACTTCAGTTCTAAGTGAATCTTCTAAATACCTATCAAAGTGATTACAAGTGATACAGCTTTGGGTTTGATGTTAATCATTCATTCAATTTTTTTCTAGTTCTTGTTTAAAGTCCTGCCTTTGAAGCAATGGTAGATTCATAACTGGTAGCTCTATTGATAACTAGGCCTACCCCAGACCTTTCCCATAATCATTTCTAGTAGGGAAATGCTTACAAACATCCCTCAAAACTGCTTTAGGTGGAGCTAAAACAGGCTGACACTGAAATTATAGAACAAGTTTCGCAAAAAACAGATACAAACCTATTATAAATTGAAGGACGATGCTTGAAAGCTGGATTAGGGCCTGAAAGCTAACCTATGAAGGCTCCTAATTCTGCTTAGAAGAGATTGCACAATACAAGTAGTGTCTATTTTATTTACAACCGTCTAAAAGTAATTTATAAAAAATATTAGTGGGGATGTAGGTTTGTATTCCAAGTGTATAATAAAAACTTTGTCTAAATTTGAGCGGATGCATGTTCTGCGTTCATTTAGCAACCTATGGTCTTCTGCACGGAGTTTGCATGTTCTCCCTATGTATGTGTGGGTTCTCTCCAGGTACTCAGGTTTCCTCCCAAGTCCAAAAATGTGACTGTTAGGTTAATTGGCATCTTGGAATTGGTGCTCGTATGTCTGTCTAGTTTTAGATCTGTCCATGGTGTACCCCACCATGACCCTTCCATGGTGTACCCCACCCAGCGACAGGCACAACCCCACCATGACAGATAAACAGGATAAAATGGAGGGATGGATATTGCACCAAATCCTTCTTTTTAGGTAATTAATGTGTTTCATGAAGTTAAGTCCGATTAAGAAAGATCTTAAGTATTGACAGTACAAAGGACAGCAACTTACCCGCCACATGCAATCTTGATAACTTTAGTGCCCCACAGTTCAGCAATAAGTCGAGGACGGAGTTCATTTTGCAGTGAATTGTGTCCAAGTTGTCCATACTGACCAGAGCCAAATGTAAACACTGCCCCCTGCTGAAAAATTAACCAAATGGCACATCTTCAAACATTTGTTTCTTTTATCAGGATGTTTTTTTGTAGTTATAAACCTCAAATGAGACAAAAATATAATGAGCAAAAAAATAAATAAATTTCCTCTTTCTTCTTAATAGTCTAATTCTATTAACAGTAGATGACAATCTGTCTCTAGGCTTATTATTATTATTACGGTTAAACATTCAATCACCATCTAGGTAATTACCATTTTTCCTTTTATATTTCTTGGAAAGATCATCTTTTAAGGAAAAATATTAAATAAAGTTACTTCCTGAAGCATTAATATCGTAAAAGAATAATTTTCAGGTTTTTAATTTAATTTGTGAAAACAACATACTTCGTAATATCTAAAAAATTTCAAACAGGGGCAGGATGCTTGGACTTTGATGCCTAACCTTTGTCAGAACGGCTGTATGGTCCTTTCCACAGCAAATGTCGCTCGTTTTCTTCAGATTCAAACTACTGACACAAGTTGGTGTAAATACATCTAAAGAAAATAACACAAGATTTATTCTGTGAGGTATTACAGATAAACAGCTGAATATGTTGTAGTAAATCAGACAGTCATTTGCTGCAGCACCTTTTGTTCCTCCTAGTCCAAGCTGTCCACAGTTATTTCTTCCCCAGCCAAACACGCCTCCTGACACAGAGAGGGCAAAGCTGTGGTCTCCTCCTGCAGAGATCTGAACCACTGGGACTGACGACAAGGATCGGACTTGTTGAGGTGATCTGGCTCCTGAACCTCTCTTTCCCAGACCCAGCTGACCCCTGGAGTCAAGGCCCCATGTATACACCTGACACTCTGAGGAAAGATCACCAGGACTGACAATTAAACTCTTTCTTTTATGTGTTAAAATCATATCTTAAACATCAAACTTGCTATCCACAGTATGAAGATCTTTTTCAATCAGTTTCTACTGAAAATCACTGTCTAATTTTCTGAATATTAATGAGCATCTTTGTTTTAATGAGATTTCCATCCAGCCTATCTTCCTGACTTTCTGCATTCTTTGGGTTCTGTTATCCATGGGGCATTCTTCAAATATCATAGTGTGTGTGTGAGTGTAAGTAAGGCAACAGCTCTTGACATACATATTTTAAGCTTAGTAATATCTACTTATTTTAATATTATGGTTATACTAAGCAGGAGAAAAAATCGGATGATTAAGTTAATGAATTTGCCAAAATGCTGAAATTTAAAATACCTTTTGTCAGGGCAACTGAGTGCTGGCTCCCACAAGCAACCTGTGCTACTGGTATGTTAGAGAAAACATCCAACGTCCTGTAAGAAAATAAAAAGGAAAACAATTATCAAAGGTCTTATATGAATTTGACAAGTTTTAGGATGAGGTTAAGTTATTTTCATCCTAGTGTAGTAAACATTTATGTTTCCTCACCTGGGTGAGTACGGGGTGCGAGTCGTGTCCACGCAGAAAACTGAGCCTCTCTCAGACAGCAGCGTCACCACATCATCTTCACAGCTCACAGCCTCAATCTTCTCCTTACATTTCACAAACTCTATAATTACACAAACATACCTCATGTATTAACATAACATACAATATGGTCATTGCTACCATTAAACTAATGTGTCACGTCAAGAAAAATGGAATTGCTGGTGGTGTCTGACTAAAAAGAATAAAATGCCCATTTCTTGTCTCCTGTGTTTGGGAGAATCAATCAATCTCTAAAAAAATCATTAAGAAATAAGAGTATCTGGTTGTTGGTCTTTAAAAAGTCTTAAAAGGCAAGTGTTGTGTGTTTGTTGACAGGGTGAAGCCTAGATGTATTTCTTTATTTTCCTGTGAAACTGGACTGCTCTGTCCAGGAAATCTTTGAAGAAATCATTTGACACTGACTCGTGTAATTTCCTGACATTTTAATAATTTTATGCAGTTTGTCAGCAGGAGTTGGCAAAGGTCTCTAATCAAAAAACGTTTCTATTGCGTTTTGTTTATATTAATAGTTCTCTAGAGTCTTAGATTTTTTTTTATTCATCTTTTGACTTTGGTTGCTAAGATACTGATACAATCCAATTCAATTCAGTTTATTCATATAGTGCCAATTCACAACACATGTAATCTTAAAGCGATTTACAGATACAATTCAACCAGATTATACATTCAGATTGATTCCAAGTTTTAAAGTAAGTTTAAAGGGGTGGACATGGGCACCCCAAGCCCACCCCTTAGTGACATCACTGATGTTAAAATATGAACCTGAATGGTGTAGACCAAAAAGATCACAACAAATAAAATGTAGCGCACCTAGCCAGTTTTTCTATTTAAAATATAGCTTATTTATTTTGTCCATATATAAACCAAACATATACTTACTCTGTTTTCCTCGAACTCTGTTTCCATCTTTGTTCTCATAAGTGCGCAAAATAAACGCGTTCCCGTTACTTTTAACGAAAGCCAGCACACTGCGACCTACAGACACATCCGAGAGTTTATAATCAACATTTAAATGATGGACTCCTTCATCTGTGCTGAAGTCTCCTTTCAGCCAGAAGCCTCGCTGACAGTCCTCTCCCCATGAAAACATCCTGCCTGTGAGCCTCACCAGGTCCAACAGCTGATCTTTGATTATGTTGCTCAGCTGTCAGACAGAAACGAAACCTAAACACACCAGAGAAACAAAACACACACGTTTCTGAAGAGCAGAGGGCGGAGCCAATCAGCTGGTTGGATAATGCACTGCACTGTGGGTAAAAGGAAAGTGAAACTGAGCATTTAGACTCAATTCCTTCGAAATTACTCATAAAGCCAGAGAAAAAAGCAGGAAAACTGGCTTCAGATAGGATCAGATAAATATAGCCTGCCTGATAGGATAGGCAACAAAAAATATTTATTGTCTCACCAGTGATGCTAAACATTTGAACTTAACCCCTTTTTAAACCTTTATTTTGGGGTTTAGAAGTTGAAACCTGTTTTAATATACATAGGTCCAACACAAGCCCAGAAATTATCCTGGACTTGGATGGGCATATAATTTAGTTCATGTTTCGTTCTTCAAAGTTTATGCAGCTGAATCAAAGGTTCAGAGTATATGACTGAGAAGCAACTTGGTAAATAAAGAAATGCCCATCCATCCATTTTCTGTGACGCTCATTCATATTGGTGCTGGTACCCATTTCCAGCTGTAAAGAGGCGGGGTACACAATGGACCACTGCATGAAAAGTGGGATTTTCGTCAATATGCGGCACTGTAGATTGTCGTGGAACTTCAGGTTAGCGG
>NW_015151828.1:157674-172626 GCF_000732505.1 Cyprinodon variegatus | reverse complement strand
TTGAAACAAGTTTTGCATGGAATATATGGGCATATAGTGGAGGGCCGTATTTATATAACGGAACTCTGTGAGGAGAAGCAATGTCGGAACAGCCAGTGGTTATACATCCCCGCTTGTGGGTGAAGTAGGAAACATTCCCACTTACATCTTATAGCATTTACTTAAAAAACAGAAAGCAAACTAATATAAACAGACATAAATCATTTCAATTTAGTTTGAAGGTAGAATATGAATCCATGATGCATATCCTAAACTAGTTTTCAAGGTGTTAAAGCAAAGGTTGTCTTTAAATACAGAAGTTTCTTTAGCTGGCTTGAAAATGCATTTATTGTATCACTTTTTGTTTAAAAAAAACTAAAATCAATACCATATCCTTTATAATCCAAACAGCATGTCTCTTAAAAAAATATGTACATACTGTACATATTCAGCTAAGCAAAAACACTCAGGACACTGAAAGTTCCTTTTTAATGAGAAAACAATTTCAAACATAGGCCATCTAATTACATAGAGTGAATTTACTCTAGTTATTCAGTTAAATTTAAAGATTTTTCAACTTCGTACACATCATAGACAAAACTACTACAAGTGGGGAACAGACATCTGTCTCATCTGTCAGCAAAGCCTTACCAAGCTCATAACAATTTCTGATCCCTGTCTGGGGTGGTGCAGAGGTCAGCTGTGTGTTTGTGTGTGTCTGAAGGTGTAGGTGTGTGTGTGTGTATCTGAGTAGAAGGGGAAGAGAGGGGGGACTGAATGAATGTCGATTCCCAGCATGGATCTGTTCTCTTGGTGTACACTTCAGCTCTGTGTCCCTCTGGGAACCAAAGCCACAGTGCTAACCTGAAACCCATGATGTAATTTTCAGAGGGTACAAGTTATCAGGAATCAGTGAGAAATGTACAAACCTGGTGTGAATGTCACACAGTTTATGCGATGAATTGTACTTGGATTTGAGCAACCGCTGTGGATTAAGGGATCCCCTTATGAAATGGAGAAGTCCAGGATAGACCTACACAAATTCCCTCAGTTTGATTTTTTTTAACCAATTTTATTGCATATATAATATTGATATTATATTATTGACTTAAATGTTATATTTACCACATAAATCTGATCAGATCCTTTTAAACTGAATTGAAAAAAAGTTGCATAACTCCTAAAAGGAAAATGTGTCAATTATAGAAACTTCATAATCATAGTTGTCATATTATGGATGTAAAATCTGAACATAGCCACTTAAAAATTACAGAATGCTGTAAAGTAAATCAATGAGACTAGAAAAAAAAAACATTTTATAACTTTACACCTTCATGAGGAGATATAGTCGTCTGAAAAAGTATTTTTACACCCACAGATTTCTTTTTTTCCCCCTTTTTTTAATATTTCAACATTTCAATTGTTTGAACTAATTTCAATATCAGACTAATACAAAAAGTGAATATGATAGGAAATTAATAGCTCTCCAAACCCACATGGCTCCATGTGAAAATTAATCATAAAACACGATAAACAGTCTTGCAATCCTTGCATTTAGTTTAAATGCATTTAGGTTAAATGCAAGGATTAAATATTACTTGATTATTGGCATTTCTATTCTCTGTTTTATCTACTTTTTCTTCTGGATTTTCTATAAAGAGGCCACTTTAGCTTAACGTGATGAAATCTGGCTCGCTCAGTTTCATCACCTCTCTCTATGAATGGTTGAAAGAAGCATCCAGTGTCACATATTTATAGCTTTAAACTGTTTAAACAAGACAGTTTTTGTTTAAACTGTTTTTGAAACATATCCAGTATAGTAAAAAACTGCTTCAAGTTTTGTAAAGCTGTAATAAACTATTGGTTGGAAAGAAAATTATGTTTTAAAGTGGGACAAAGATTTATATACGCTTTCAGATGTTGATATAATGGAGGTTTCCTGTGCTTAGTAAGTGTTCTTAATATGATTTTGTAGTAATAGCCTATTTATTTTTGGTTTAAACACAGCAGTGGTCGGTACTACGAAGAATATATCTTTTTGGGGTATATCCTTTATTATTTAGAGTCCAAGTGACATTTGGCTTAACTGTCTACGCAAAACTAAAAAGGATTTTGCAAATCCCTCATAAAATGTTGCATACATGTTTTTGAATAAGAAATTCCATATGAGTGGAAATGAAATACTGAAAGCTAAACCAACAGTCATATGCAGGTCTGCAATTTCAAAAGAAACAAAATCTTGTCATCAGTTGCTGTTCAAAATCTGCTTCAAATATGATTGAAGTTTTGTGCTTTATAAATGTGTTTACCTGTACTATAAGTGAATTAGAGCTGCCAGATCTCAATCCTCTGGAGTGAGACTAAAGCTTTTCCTTTATTTCTTACTCTGCCAAGGCAAATTTAACTCCAAATAAGGAAAGCGTCTCCAAACTTAGATTTTCTTTCTTAACATGCCTCTCCATATTGCCCTGGTTTTATCAATGTGAAAAGGTTGACTAGTTATTTTTCACACCAAATCATCAAACCTTCCATTTCTGTATGTAGCCAGCAGAGATCAGGGAATGACTTCAGTTTTATCTGAATATTTCAGGATTACCGTAAACAGGGTTTAAAGTACATAAAGTCCCTTTTAAGAGATCCCATCAGGAATTCCAGTATTTAAGAGCAAAAAAAAAAAAAAGATGCACCTCTACAACATAATGAAGACTTTTCTTTAGATATGTGCATCAAATATACTGTATTACATTGCATACAGTACATTTCCATAACACCCAACATGTCTGAAGATAGTTTACTAAGAGTCTTAAAAGGTCAGATTTTATCTGTTCCTACTAAGCGTTCACACAGAGAATAACAAACAAACTTGCAGAATGCTGCCTGTGCCACAAGAATCTGGGCAGCACCTTTCAGCTAAAACTGAAACTAAAGGTGTATTGAGTGGAGTTTCAGCATCAGGGGACGTAAGATTGGTCTATGTGTATTCACACTATTCTTTAATGTTTTTTTGACATGTTTAAAAAATAACAAATAAGCTAGAGATAAAAGAAATGTTTCCTGTAAACTAATTTAGAAAAAAAAAATAAAAAATCTCAGCCTCTACGTACATCACACTACACTAACGGAGCAGGTTTTTGACATCATTTAAATACATTTTCATAAATTATAGGGATAAGCAATAAAAAAAAAAATCTTGTAAAAACTCAATTTTGAATATAACTTTCTTTGTGCAAACCCATTAAAATTTTGGTTTTGAATATGGTTTTCTTTCATTTCTTCCTGTTCAGGTTTGTTGACGTTGTTGAAAGAGAAGACCTATTAAAGACATTTGGGCCTTATCAAAGGGTTAGTCTTACACCTTTGTTGAAACTTTGATTGGCATTAGACTTCTAAAATGAAAGGGTGTACTGAAAAATAAATCCCAAAAGATAACAATTTCTACTTGTTTCTAAAACGTAAATTGGTATGCATCCATCCCCCACTAGAGAAATAAGCAATACAAGTGCTCTGAGTGTAAGCTTCATTAAAAAAAACTGGAACTGCAAGCATATCCATGAGTTTAAGTTTGCCAGATCATTTTAGCACTAGATCCCCTGGTACTAGGACAGAACATTTATCCACTTTCCCGGATATATATTTCAAGGGTACACATGCACTGGTCTACATGCATCTGGGAAAGGCAAGAAATAGATGTCCTGTCATTCTGTGTCTAATCTAGACAGAGAGAGGGTGAATAACCGATTAGATGCAGTAAGAAATAAATTCAACCCAAAGGTAACCCCGGACATCTGAATGATGACTGATCCAATTTACACATGGACTAAAGCAGAGGCATGTGTGAAAAGACAACAGAAATCTGTGCTGGTTTGGTTACTGCCAAAAGCTCCATAAAAAAAAAAACTGATGTGTTTTATAAAACAAATCATGTCATCATCTAAGAAACATATTCACTGACTAAATCAATTCAGTCGAGATCAATGAAGGTGCACACAAGTGATAAACTCTGATGACATAATTCACTAAAAGCTGGAGATGGGAGGTAAACCAGTCTGTTCCAGTAAGGTGGCAAGATAGCTAAATGTGGCTAGCCTTAGCTTGATATTTTGCATAGCAATGTTCAGTAGTAGTTTTCTAGTGTGATTTACCCTAATAAGGCAATAATGGGTTTTTAAAAAATGGAAACTTATATATGTAAATAGCATTGCAAAGTTTTGCTCTGATATTTTCATGTTGTTTACATAATTATTTTTATCTAAAATGTAGATTATTAGACCTTTTATTGTTGTATTTATTACCTGCCATTATTGTATACTGTTTTGTGTGTGTAGGTGTGTGTCCTGTTTTGCCAATATGGCTCTAGGAATAGATGTCCCAGATCTAGATGATAACCCAGCAGATTTACTTTCACAAGCAAATTGCATACAAGGACTCAGAGACAAAGTGAGGTGAGGAAAAACAGAGGGTATAAGAACTAAGGGGAGAGAGAAAGAGATAAATACAGGAAAGAGAGCATGAAAAGAGAGAACATAAAACAAAGCAACAAGAATAGACAACAGAGAAGATATAAATTAACTCATAGACGTCTACTTCTATACCTCTATGAAATGAGGGGCCGAAAACAGAGAACATACCAAGAGCAAAAAGAAGTTTGCAGACAACCAAAGTAAACATCTAAAAAAGCTAGAAAAGATGTGAGTGGTAGGCAAAACCTATGGTTATTACAGAGTATTATTCAGGTTGGTGTATATCTGTAGCTGCAGTTTAATATTTAGTATTAGAGTATCCGTGAACACCTAGAAAAAAACTCCAAGACTGCTACTTCCACCACACCGTCGTCCACCCCATTGGGATGTCTAAAATGAAATAAGACTAGGATACTCAGGTTGAGTTGTTTTCACAGCCCCCTCCACCCCCAGCAGGTACCCCAACAAAGGGCAGGCCATCCAATGGACACCAGGTCTTCTCAGGCCCACCCGATCCACCCTGGACAGCCAACAGGCTGGTAACTAATGTCCACTGACGCACATCCCAAAAACAGCATGCACCCAGTCTCCAGGAGTTCCAATGAACCCCAACCCCACCCAACTGCACCCCACCGTGAAGGAACAACCGGCCCACATCTAACCTCCCCAGGGACCCTGCCTGGAAAAACTCTGGACCCCAGAGGCCCAGTCGCACTCCAAATCAGCCTCAGTACACCATCGGACCAAGCCACAGACATCCTTGTGTACTACAGTATTCCAAAGTCATTCATACTTTTGATATCTTCCATTTTTTTCGTTTTTCCATCTCTTAGGATTAAAAATATCTGTACTGTATGGGAATAAAATGGACATGTTAACAGACCCTATCCTTGCCTACGTAGCTCAGTTTGCTTCTATTACTGGAATACTAAGGGGACGGAAAATATTTAGTCACTCAAAAAAAACAAAAAAAACATGGAGGGTAAAACAAATTAAAAGAAAAATACATCAAACTCAACTCTCAAGGCAGGTTTTCCTCCTGAGGCAGGATATCATTACAACATGTACAGAATTCCGGTACTGGAACTGGGCCTGTTCACATGTGATAAATTTGATGAAAGCACCAAACAAAGACTGAGTTTGCCATTCCAAGCATGTTTACAGGCAATGTCAGATTTCCAAGAAGAAACCCTGGGGGCTTTCTCTTTGCTGATGGATCTCCTCACCCCCCACTCTTCTCATCCTTCTTGACTGACCTCTGGGGAAGGTTCAGATTTAGGGACTAAATTCCAGCTTGGCCTCTCAGGACTGTCTACCTCCCTTTGCTTTTATTTTGCTCTGCTTTACTGCTTGCAGTTAAACTCTAACTAGCAGACTGTCAGACCAAAATGGCATTAACATAAGACAGTCAGATTGATGGTGTAACAGCTCCAGCCTACACCTTTACAGAAACCTAATGAAAGAACATAATGGAGAATCTTGATAGGCCCTGCAAATTGACTGCATGTATGCTGACAAAGCTTTACTCTGCTTTTGATTGACGCTTCATCATTAGTCTTTCACATGCAGAAGTATAAATCTTAACGGACTCAATAGGCTATAGTCAGGTCCGAGAAATAGCTTTCTCTGCTTGATCCACAGACAGAGGTCAATTTTTCCCTCATGACTAAATCCCTCCTGCATGTGACCGATGTATACTGTTCTGTAGCAAGACATGCTGGCTCCCTGGACTAGGAGTCATTTGTTTTATTTAAATAATTCCTATGATTTCTCTAACCAACCCAAGAGCTGGGCACATGTATGGGAGGGTTTTTCCATGTTCTCAGTTGTCCAGGTATTTGTAATAAAATCCTGGTTTCTGTTTTGAAAACCCTGGGAGTTCCAGTCATTTTCACATTTGAGGTTTTCCTCCCTGCTCCCCTTTCCCTCTCAGCCATTTGCGCTACCATCTACAGAACAGTCCACCCAAGGTTACCTACAGTTTAATTTGCAGACCATTTGGAAGGTAAAACAAACACATTTCAAACGGTAGGGAACACCCTGCGTTTCAACTAAAAAAACTAAAAAAAAACTAAACTAAAAAAAGTTATGTAGGCAACTTAAACAAAGGCATTTATTTTCCAACTCCCTTTTCCCCTGGAAGAAAATGTGCAGACATTTATTAATGATGAGCTTTAGGAAAAGTATACCAAACTATTATGTTGTTCGTACCCAAAGTGAGGTAGGCAAAGAAGCAAAAGTTCCACACCAGAAACATAGCCTGACCACTCCAGAAAAATAAATAACTAACCATTCCCTGTGGAGACAGTCAAGCTTTACCACAACAAAAAGATGCAGTATTATGAATCATCTCGTGCGAAATTCATTATAGTGAGAAGAATAACAAACTGGGAGAAGCTATGATGTAACTAACTAAACTATAAAAAGGTCAAAAACTGATGGGCTAAATATAACTGAAATGGAACGTTGACAACTTCTGACTCAACTGTACTCAGAAATCAGTACTTTAGCAAAAAATGTTATACCAATTGTTTTGTCTTTGCAAGATTGCTTTGTTGAATCTGTTTTTTTTTTGTTTGTTTGTTTGTTTTCAGCGTTTTATCATCATTACCTTGTAACAAGTACAGAAGAACAAAATCAACTCTCTTTAACCCTTCCGCTTGGGGAGCAGTGGGTTCCATTGTGCGGCGCCCGGGGAGCAACATGGAGGTTAAGGATCTTGCTCAGCAAGCCAGAGTGGTAGTCTGAGGGAGTGGGGCTTGAACTAAGAACCTCAGGATTCCAGCAGCAATGGCCTAACCACAAGTCCCCAAAGCAGGGATTAGTGTGAAGGTTCTCCACCACACTGGCAGCTCATCCCCCGAGCTGGCATGCGAACCTAGGCTTCCTGTTCGCAGGACGGGTGACTTACCACTTGAACTAGCCAGTCACTAAAAGCGGCTGTTTAGTTACATCATAGCTTCTCCCAGTTTGTTATTCTTCTAACTATAATGAATTTCACACGAGATGATTCATAATACTGCATCTTTTTGTTGTGGTAAAGCTCGACTATCTCCGCAGGGAATCCACCATCTGCAAAGCAAATGTCTCATAACTTAGGGCATTTTTGTCTTTTTCTTTGATTTTCTCCTCGATATCTTTTGTCCTTATGAATAACAATGTACAAGTGTAAGCAAGTGACATGTGGTAACCACTGCACAGAGATCAGGCACATAGATCAAAGTATCAAGTGAAAATTTGGACCTTTTTATTGTGGGATTTAAGATATGGGATTAATAATGATGAAGAATGAAATCTTATTGTCTCCACAACCTAAAGAAATGATTAAACATAGATACTAAGTTTTGGAAAACATGACACTACAATGTTATTGGTATTTATCGGTTTTCTGCCAATCAAATCAAGATGTTAGAGGATGCCCATGAATATACTGTGATCTCAAATCTGCTTTCTTACAATATGTGGAATTTTTTTAATTTAAGCACGTGGTTTCTGCATCTTCACCATACCTTTCGGCCCAACTGTGTCTTAAATCAGTTGGAATTATACACATAAAATCTATCTTAGATACGATTCCAGCCCCTGGAACCCAAAAACGACAGCTATAAACAAAAAAGCTAAAACAAAAGAAAAACAAAAATCAGATTTGGCCATCTTAACTCAAATCATAAACCACAGTCTGATCCTCATTTGCTGATAAATATTATTTTTATTTATTTAAGACACGTAAAAAATGTAATGAATTAACCATGAACATACGTAAATTCTCTAGACCTTTACAAATATCTAGTCTTTTATCTGGTAAAGCATCTTCTCATCTTTAAAATGTCAGTCTGTGATCTTTGGCACGCCAACAAGAACCAGTGCAGGCTGTTCCTCAGTGACTCCCGCTCCACATGTGTCACTACACAAAGTAAATTAACAGCTGTAACTGCTCTCAAACACCTGCAATAACAATCCAGGGTGTAGCAGGTTACCAAGCGGTTCCTCTCTCTCTTTCTTGTAATCTGATCCAGCCTCTCCTCTAAATTCTCCGAGCCTCAGAGGAGGCCTGGAAAAGACAGAGGGAGAAGCTTCTCTCTTAGACTGGATAAAGCCGTAACTAAAGATGAAGGACAGATGACTGGTGCAGCCAACTCGTTTTTCTTTTTAAAGTTAATTTCAAGAGCTGAAAGTCCTCGAGTATGTCTGCAGGGAGCCAAGGAACAAAAGCCATTTTTTAAAGTGTAATTTAATGGTTTAAAAAAAGAGAATGGCTTATTCTCCAGTTATCAAAAAGTTTCTACACCAATCAAGCCAACGAAAGCAAAATGCTGAGTTTTTTCCCACATGCTACGTTGAGACCAGACTCAACCTTAACTAATTTGCTAAAGCAAGCGTATAACTTTCCTTTCAGTGATGTCACCGCTAATCTGTGCCACTTACAAAGAAAAACAAGGAAGCCTAATCACCATTAAAAAGCTACCCAGACATACATTAGGCTGAATGCCAGAGGGTCGTATAGCTGTGAGAGGTTTAGGCATATCAGATGTTTTAGAGTTACATTAAATACCTCAAAGAGAAATTACCTCCGTGACGCAGTTTGGAAAGTTTAGAAAATCGGGAAAACATGTAGCAACAATTCTGAAAGGATATGATTGATATACACAGCACACAGGGGTTTGCAACTTCTCCCACAACATGATTCACCTTTTGTTTTCACGTGGCTGAATTAACTCTGTGCAGCTTTTTTTGTCAAGTGTTGACATTAGTTTGTCACCTGCCACCTGTTTTTTGGCTTGCTCCTTAATCCTCCAATTGATGCCAGAACCTGTTCAGAAACCACAGCTAGTATTGTATGTGTACGTTCAGCCTGTTCCTGGATAAGGGGGTGTGCTACTTGGAAACACAATGCAGTAATTATTCTCAAAAAGCATCACAGAGCAACTGTAGAGCTGGCAAATGCATAAATGTCTCACTGAGTCTTGAATGGAAAAAAACAATTTAGACAACATTGTTTAAAATAGTCAGCACACACTGAACTCCAGACTTGTTTCAGAAAAGTATTCAAATATCCTGTATCCTGGATCGCCAATGGAACCTAATGAAATTAAAAGATTTTCCTATCTGTAAATCTGAAAGAATAGGGAAACAATGATACTAGTACTTGTATGTGAAAGACAAGCCAGTGCTCTGGACCGATACCACTTTTATGTTTGATAAAAAAAATCATGGTATCAAGACAGTGAAGTGGAGCTGCAGCTGTCAAGAGTTGCTTTTCTGATGAAGGGCCTCAACTTCTTCCCGAAAAAGCTCCCTCTACTGCATCTCACTTGTGGTGGATCCAAGATAAAAAATAAATAAAAAAAAATAAAAAAAACTATGTATCCTTAAAATCTTAGAGATTATGATCAAAACTCAAAAAGAAAATTATGGCTAAGTTTATATATAGTATTCATATTTTTACTAGCATTGGGCAATGATAAATAACTTTATACCAACTCAGTTTAAAGAAATATGGTCTCCGTGCATCTGTAATAAAAGTACTATACTGAACATGCAGAGTAAATATAGACCAACTACTTTTTTAAAAAGCTTTGAATATTTAGACAGAATAATTTTGACCAGTTTCTTTGCAAAACAGCAGAAGCTATTTGAACAACCCTTTTGAGGTCAAAGATTCTCAATTGGATTTTAGTCTAGAAACAGACAGGTATCCTTTTTCTCGAACTCTTCCAAATTAGGTGGTCTTTTCTGTTAAATACAGTATACTCACAGCGTGAATACTTTTGCAAGGCACTGTATTCTGTCATAGTGAAGAAATGTTTAAACAGATAAACTACTATATATTCTGTATGTTATTTATGATCTTATGCTATACTGGAAGATACATGTACTGCAATAAAAATCTGAAGGGATACTCACTTGTTTCACTCTATCATTTCACTGTCTTCAGGGAGAAAAATAACCTTGAATATTTGCCAACTGTGTCCCAGTTTTGTCTCTAAATGCCCTCAGTCGTACCTAAAAAAAAAAAAAAAAAGACATGTGAAAACCATTTTATGGTCTGACACTGGGGCTGGGAAACAGGAACAACATAAGAGGGCAAAATTGATTTCATCTGTTTTCGTGCACTCATGAGTGGCAATCATTGTCACTTGCTTTCTGGTGAATGCGGTGGGATCAGATACAGTTCGTATATGATCTATAGTAGAACTGACACGCTGAAGAAGGGAAAACAGAGCTCTTTTTCTTTATTTTTTCTATGTGAAAGGAGCACTGATTAGATTAAAAGGATTAGTACAATTCAGTTGTATAAAACATATTTGATTCTAAGAGATTGAATCAAAGATCGCCGAGGAGGCAAGATTGTTGGAAAGTGCTGAATCTTGGGACTTTTTTTTTTCCCAAAACAGCTGACTTACAGTATGCTGTAATTCCAGGTGGTCTCCTATATCCAACTTATATTTTTCAACAAAGAGCATAATCATGAGCCGACGTTCTGCCTGAACTTTGCATGCTTCAGGAAGAAACAGCGGACAGATGAAATCTAGCTTAACCCACACTTGATGAAATGGTACATTTCTCCATGTATGATCTCTTTTCACGTGGAAATAGACACACGCACACACGCATCCCAGCTGCCTTTTGTTTTTCAGGATGCAAGCACAGATGAGGGTTCGGTGCAAACTTTAACTCACAGATTCTTAACATTCCTGGCTTCGTCTCCCTTTGCTTTCCGGTCAGAAAGCCCCTGTCACAGAAGAAATCTGTGTGATACTACCACAAAAATTATTTTCTGAAGTTCTGTTTGTTCCAGCTCTACATTTTTACAGATCTCTGAGGGCACAAGAAAAAGCAAAGACTTCTTGCTAATTCTGAGTCAGCATATTATTCATATGTTATGATCGTTCTTGTTGTGACAAGCTTCCTGCCTAATGGAAAAGGAATTCTAATTAAACAACCAAGTGTAGTAGTAATGAAAGAAAAATAGCAGGAAAAATAAAGGGTACCCTTGATTCACTGCTCTAGACTGTATAGGAACCCTGTTAGTTTAATAAAAAACAACTAATCTCTCAATGATGAACATTTCTTATGCTATTCAGGTGCAACCAAACCTTTTTTGGGGTTTCTAAAACTCCATCTCCATCAGAATTGCCCTAACTTCTTTTGTTCCAGTCAGCAGACAGACTATCTGTCTGGACAGAAACTTTAGAGGAAAATACAGCATTCTGTTAAAATCATTGTGGTTTATTTTACATAGTCTATCAAGGCGCTCAGCACAGTCAATTAGCTCACCACTTACAGGCAAACTGATGCAGCAACAGCATTACAATCTCAGAATAAACACAAAAACACACACTTCCTAATAGTACCTCTAGTGACGGAGAATCGACACAGTCCATGTCGATCGATCCTGCTTTTAGCTTTGGGTTTCACTCTTTTCACAATTTCACTGGTGCACAGAATCAACTGGAGCTGAACAAAATTACTACTTTTATCAATGTCTCAGTTCAAGCTATCATTAAGCATCTGTGTTGATTCAGCCATGTTTTATGCAGCTGGACTTAAGCAAATTGATTTCACAGAGGAATTAGAGACACTTGGATGTCGGTGACTATTTGAGCCAAAGGCACAAGAAAGCACCATGTAAAAAAAGCTTCTTTAAAAGGAAAAAAAACTGATCATAGAGTCTTGTATCAAGAGACTACATTTCAAGCTAGGGTCCATTTCTTCCATTTGGATGTTAAACCAATCATGCAATGTACCCCTTCTCCTTTTCTGTACTTCGATCTTCCATCAACCGTCTGTCCCAACTCATCCTGTATCCTTTTCTCCTTTTTTTTTTATGCCCGTCTCTTTCTCTAATAACAGGATGTCTGCTTTCTCTCAAATGGTTGCTGACCTCCGTGGCAAAGAGCCGAGCAGCTCACAGCTTTAAGTAATTCCTGCTGCCTGCACTTGTCTTTCAACGGCAGATGAAACAGCTAGTAGGGTCTATGTACTGACGTGTTTGCAGAATTAAAGCAGCACAGAAGTAAGAAGATCGGCTTTATTACTCTGCCAGAGTCAATTGAACTTCAAGCTGTTACAGCACAAAACTATTCATCATTATGTTCTTGTAGTTAAATCTAGTCATTTATTCCTTTTTTCTTTATTATCTAAAGGAGACTGTGGATAACACCATGTCTATTCATATGTTTCTCTTAAAAATGTCCTAAATGAACAATAATCGCGCATAAAATTTATATTCCATATTTGTCAAGCTCAGACACACTGATAATCGACTTTAGCTAACTCAGTCTTTCCTTAAAATTCCTTCAAACAAATTAGATTTCAACTTTTTAACTTTCTGATTAAGATAAAATCATCTTATTCCAATTACAGGTTTGTTGCTTCGTGCATCTCAGTGTACATAAACAAATTTATGACTAAATGCAAAGCTGAAGTTATAAGCCCTATAAAACATCTTGCTTATTGGTAAATCGAGGTATAAATGCTTTATCATGGTGTATTAATAGAGGAGTATAAGCAAACTCAAGTCCAGTATACAAAAGTATATATTTACTAGCTGGAAAAGATATTGAATAATATGTCTGACACTGAACCCTTGTCAGTCTGTGCGTCGCCACACTAAAATACTCACCATAATTACAATACATGAGAGCTATTTCATAAAGTTAAGATTTCAGGGTCAGTGTATAATCTCCTTATGAAGATTAAACCTCCATTTCCTTTCTTAAGAGTAAAATTCCCCCCTAAAATTGCTTTTAATACTTGTAAGGACCTCAAATACTGCGTCCTACTAGTTAAAATGCAGCAAATCATCTCTGCCTGAATTGGCTGGGGGTGCTTCCTGCAATTATAAGGGAGGAAACCAGAGTGAGAGGTCAGAGCTTGCTAAGTTTAGCCCCCTTGGACAAGCCCAGACACAGGCAGGTTATCTTCCAAGATAGAGAGTTTTTGTTTCTAAGAACTTTGGCCCATTAGGAAGTGAATGGCTGAGTCTATGTGAAGGTGTTTGCATGAGCTGAAGCATGCAGGATTGTCCTGAGTGACGGATAGATTAAGAAGAGGCAGGTTAATTTTAACATCTAATTCGAATGAATTATTCTAAACCTGCTTCATCTTTGTTTTCTATAGATACATCTCAATCAAAGCCTACAATGTCTTAAACTTTGTAATATTTTTCTTCGTAGAACCCCCAACATGAAGGTATCCTTTTGGGATTTTGTGAGGTAGATCAAAACAAAGTAGTGAATCATGAAAAGTAGATATATTTTTGTTTTTATTTATAAATAAGATTGCTTTCCAGTAGTTATTCTACTGTCATGGTTTAAAACATAAACTGTGTTTCCATTCCTATTTGCCTTAAATTTCAAAACTATAGCCTTTTTGATTGTTACCACCTTTTTGATTGGAATTTAATTAAATTCTTATCAAAGGTCTCGCTCATGCCAAAAAACACTCCATCAAAATTTGTCAGTGATCCAGATCATAACCTGGATACAGGAATGTTCTCTAGCATTGTGAGATAGAGGTATTTGGCAGAACAAGTAGTTCCCCTCTAAACCAGAGGGTGGCAGCAGTGACTACTGACAGCCTCAGCATCAAACTCAAAAGTCTGGAGGTATTTTGCTGAAGACAATGGGTGCGTTCGAATTCATAGGATGTGTCCTCCGAAGGCCAGAGTCGTAGGCCGATAACGTCATAGAGCGACGCCGAGGTCTGGTGCCCGAAATGCATCCTTCTTATTGTTCGATTTGAAGGATGGTTTTCTGTCAAATGAGCATACCTCGTAAGACCAGCACACCCATAGTCAATACGAATGCACAAAACCTTAGATTTGCGTTTATCCCTTTAGTTTCGTACGAAAAATAGACTTTATATTAACTCGACATGCATGTATCCGATTTAAGGTCAGGTCGACATACGCCCATTGAGGTAGTTTAAAGTGTATTTTTCATACAAAACCAAAGGGATAAACTAAAGGGATAAAGTGTTATTGACTATGGGTATACTGGTCTGATGGGGTTTGCTCATCTGACAGAAAAACGGGTCCGGTGTATCGTATCTAGTCTTTGCTATCCCAGGATTCATTGCGCGACCAAGCAAGCCGGCTGCTCTGTGATCAGAGGAAAAAGGTATTTGGCGCTAAACAGTGGTGAATGTTGGAAGTGCTGTTTAATATAATACATCTATGTGAATTGTTCCGTCTTAAATTAATGAAAAGAGTTTAAATGGTTTTTGAGTCAGATATGTGGCGGGTTATGTTTGAGTTATCTAAAGGTTTATATCTGTTACTGTGTAAATGGGTTTGGCTGTGATTTAAGGACATATCTGAAGTGGGGAGACTATAAATCTGATATGATTTTTATTTTTTAATTGCTATTTTGCACAATTTTCTTACGTAAGTATTTTTTGTTGTTGAACATAAGAGATTTGCAGATATATTCTTTTATACAAACATGTATAAAAAATTTTAAACATACATTCACAAAAGCCAATAGAATAGAATATCCCTTTATTGTCC
>NW_015151828.1:155243-157194 GCF_000732505.1 Cyprinodon variegatus | reverse complement strand
CTCTCCTTATGTTCACTGACATCGAAGGATCCAGTCCAGGTAGATCACGTCCTTGGAGGATGCAGCCCATAAATTCGAACGCACCCGAAAACTTTTAAAATAGGGAGCTGGAAACTTGTGAACAGATTTTTTTTTTTTTTTTTTTAAACCAGAGTTGTGCCTCATGCCAGAAAACAGTTCATTTAAACTTGGTAATGATGATCATGTGTGAATGGCAACATTTGCTAATTGATGGTCTGCAATCTCCAAGTGCTTTTCTGGTTTAGAAAATCCAAACAACACACACACTAATGTGGGTACTTAACAAAATCACTGTAGATGAGATGCAGAACTGTTCTCCCTGTTTCTAAGGGTTTCAGGGGGGAAAACTAACAAACATGGCAACAAGTGGGTCTTTTTACTTAAGCATTTCAGGCAGAACTCTGTGGTAGACCACACAGAGCTTCCTCCTTGCAAGTCACACTCACTGAGGTGCCATCCTAATAGTGTAACCAGGTCAAGCACTGGATAATGGGTTATTAAAATTCTCTTTTTATTATATTTCCTTTAAACACTCACTAAGCAATGATTCAATGAGCTACCCTATGCTTTGGGTGGGACATTTCTGGTGCATAACTCCTCACAGCCTACAGGTGACAGATTGCGCCTTCCAAGATCAGAGAAGCGGATGTAAACATCACGCATCAACTTTTAGATTTTTATGACTTGCAGAAAACATATTTTATCATGCATTCCAAATATATTTAATCTTATCTAAAAGATCCACATGAATTATAGCTTTTAAAAAAAAGCCTCTGCACATCATAAGTGATCTCAGATATCGGGAAATAAGATCCTCATCTTAAAGGCAACCCAAACATACATTAAGCACTTTAAGCTCCTGCATGTTGGTCTCGTTTGCAATTCAAGAAAGAGTTGAAACTGCATTAGTTTAATTTAAATAGGGTTTCAACAATCACGTTAAGATTATACAGATGTTTATAACATTAAAGAAAAACTCAGAAGATCAAATATCAACCTAATAAGCTCTGGTTATCTTAATGTAATTCAGGTGACCAGATCGCTCTGATCATGCATTCTGCACAACAAAGGTGAGAGCAGCGACTGATGAGCATCCTTGTTTTCCTCGTGATGCTCCAGCAGATCAGCTGCTGGGATCCTCAGCTGAAAGCTACAGAAACCAGCCTTTTGATCCGCACGGAGAAAACACGCGGAGAGCGGGGTTCCTTACCTTCTCCCTTTCGCCTTGTAAATCCGTTCAGTCAGAAACAGCAAACATTTGAAGTACTCCTAAGTCTCTGTATTTTCATTAGCGCGTGCCTTTCTATCTCGCGACGGAGTTTTCCAATTGAGGAATTCCACTGAACTTCCCCGCACGCGCGCACCTCCCACCTCTGAGGTCTTGAAGTAGAGCGCGTTCCCAACCTCCACTAGCGTGAGCAGTTCTGCAAGTCAGCTGCACCTCCTGAAGCGATGGGACGTAAGAAAAGGCCACTGTTGCCAAGAAATAATAATAAAAAAATAAAAATTAAAAATGTTCACACATTTACCGTTATACCTTATTATCAGTGACAACAAAAGATTTCTGATTATTATAAAGACGGTTGGATTAGCTGCCCCCCGACTAAAACCTACTTACAATTTTAATATCAATAGATTTTATGATGCGCACCTTGCATAAATCAACACGTTTTAATTTAATCACTAAATCATGTAAATAAAAAAATAAAGATAATTAAAATTTGCAAAAATTCAAAATTTTTTGTGTAAATCTATTGAAACCATTTACATTGAAATCAGCCTCTAAGAGAAGCAGCACTATCAGAAATTTAAGTTAAAGGGGAACACAGTTTTTTTTTTTTTTTTTTACTTTGGGCCCTTAATTTTACGTTATTACATCATGTTCTACTCACCCATATTAGTTTTGTGTCATTTGGAGCTGTTCTGAAGA
>NW_015151828.1:153469-154122 GCF_000732505.1 Cyprinodon variegatus | reverse complement strand
TTGACAGTTTTGGTCACATGGCTATATATATATTCAAAAAAAGATAAGGGGAACACTCAAATAACACATCCTATATATGTAATTGTTATGAGATGTGACGTTCTCATTGAATACTTTGTTCGGTGCATGTTGAATGGCCTGGCAACAAAATCACACCAAAATAACCAATAGAAATCAAATGTATTACCAATGGAGGCCTAGATTCGGAATCACACACACAATTTAAGTGCAAAAACACACATGAAAGCTGGATCAGCCTGTGATGTCCTTAAAAACAGGTCAGAATTAGGCTCAGTGTTTCTGGTGGCCTGGGCATGCTCCTGATGAGGTGTTGGATGGTCTCCTGAGGGATCTCCTGCCAGACCTGGACTAAAGCATCCACCAACTCCTATACAGTCTGTCGGGCAGCGTGATGTTGGTGGATGGATTGAAACATGATGACCTATATGTGCTCAATCAGATTCAGGTCTGGGGAACGGGTGGGCCAGTCCATAGCTTAGATGCCTTCATCTTGCAGGAACTGCTGACACATTCCAACCACATGAGATCTAGCATTGTCTGGCAATAGGAGGAATTCAGGGCCAACAGCTCCAGCATATGGTCTCAAAAGGGGTTTGAGGATATCATCTTGGTAGCTAATGGTGGTCATGCTA
>NW_015151828.1:149207-152536 GCF_000732505.1 Cyprinodon variegatus | reverse complement strand
TACATTCAATTTTCATTGTAAATCTATTAGAGCCTTCTAGAGCTCCAAAGAAAAGCTAAATCCATATTTTTATCTTAAGTGTATATATTAGTATATTTTTTGCATGCCTTATACCCTAGTGTTTTTAGAGATTTTTTATAATTTTATTTACTATTTCATATATGTTTCATGTTGCACGACTGTACCACAAAAAATTCCTAGTTGTGAACTTCTTCACTAACAATGGCAATAAACCCGATTCTGATTCTAAAAGAAAAGCTGCAACACATCCATAGTTCCACACTGCATTTTAGCTAGATTCAGTTTAAATCAATGAAAAGAAACACTGATTTACATTTGAAATAATTAACTCTGTCAACAAAATGTTTACATTTTTCTTTGTCATTCTTCTTTTTTCATTTTCCAAGTCTGCAAAACGGCAAAAACTCAATTACCCTCAGCACCGGCAGAGTTATCGGAGTTGTTTGAATCATTGCTTGTACTATTCCTCAGAATAATTTCAAAACTTTCAAAATCATGAGATTTTCTTCGAATATTAAATAACCAGATCCTTTTATTAGATACCCATCAAAAATACTTTATTATTTTTTTTTTTTTTTAGGAAAATTCCCAAAAATCCAATTCCTGCTTGAAATGACATGCTCACAGAAAAATGTACACTTAGGAAAAAGGCATTTTAATACAAGGCTCTAGCAGAAAACGCTTTTTATGCATATTACATAAAGTTTTACTTTTGATGAAATCTGTTTATCATTGTTAAATGTTTGAAAAAAAGAAAAACTGATGAACAAATAAGCAAGTAAAATGTAATTTTTGCCTTATTCTGCACATTAACCACTGCAGTGGTAATGAATAATTTTAAGAAAAAATATATTTTTATATCACAATACAAAGAAAAACATTTCCTGGTAAACTTCTAGAACACATTGGCTTACTCATAAATATGTTTTCTACTTAACATTAAATAATCCTTATCTCTAACCTTGCATTAGCTTTACTTTAGCTTCACAAGTTTTAACACCAAAGCGGTTTTTAATGACACCCTGAAGGCCTCAGTAGGTCACAGCATGTTTTCTGGGTAAAACAAATATTTCATAATACAGACTCTCTCTCTCTCTATGATATATTATTAAAGCTATCTGCCCAAATGCTAATAGAGGATGAAATGTGATCAAAATATTTTGGTAGAGAATTATTATAAGCAATAAGAACAGAAAAGTGAAAATTATACTAGAAAATATGAAAATCATTTTTTCCCATCATCTGCTATGAAATCCTGCAATGTATAAATCCAACTATTGTTTCATTATTGTTTTAATGTCTGATACAATCTTGCACTTTATTATTTCTAGATCTCTATGGCAAAATTAGATGTTGACAGAATGTGCATGCTTCTTGCACAAGGGCTTGTCCTTTTTGGAGAAGAAGGGCTGACCTTCCAGGCTTGTGGAACAAACCTGTAAAAGTCAAACAACAAACCAATGTATTTACAGAGCACAGGTAGGATTTTACAGATTGTTACTGGCTAAAACGAGTTTTCCCAGACTTACTGCGCAAACAAAACAGGTGTCATGCCAGGTGAATCCGAGTGCCTCCAGGAACTTGTCTCCGGCCTCGATGGGGAAGTCGCAGCCATGGCAGTTGGTCCCAAACAGGGTGTAGTAGTCTGTTTTATTAGAAAATGCACAAAATATGAGCCTCTTTGTGTTGTACAGTTATCTCCTGATTTGGATTTTCTCTGCACCTCTTTCACAGTATGGCTGTCCATCCTCCATGTGAAACGTGTTGCCTCTTATTGGCTGGTGGCAGGCAGCACAGACAAAACAGGACACATGCCATGTCTGCTTCAGGGCGTTCATGACTTCCTGCAGGGGGAATAAAAAAGCAAGAACAAGTTCTGAGATCAGTAAAACTGTTAAAATGAATATGAAATGTGGTTTTATGTTTCAATTTCAACAGTTACTGACTGCTTTCATAAACAAAGGTTCAAAATGTAGAAAAAAAGGGATTCTTGTGCATGCAAATGTCTGTTTGTAACACTGTTCAATTCCTTAACCATAAGCAGCACATCGACTGCATAACATCTATCAAACTATTTGAATTTTTTTGTTGTGACAGAAAGGCCAGCTATTACAAAATATTGATCATTTTTCATTCATACTGACAATTTGATAGCCTTTTTTAGGTTTTTGTATAGTAACACCTCCATGCAACGTCACTGACTTTAGTACCTGTGTCACTCACTTGTTAGAGTGGAGTCAACTGTTATACATGCTTATTACACATCATCAATATTAGGTGAAATTACTTCAACCTAGCCAGATAGCATTAGGTAGAATAAGCTGACCCTCAGTTATTGTCTACCTTGTATCCTTAAGTTTGATACCACTCTATGGCTTCCCTCTCACTCCTTTACTAATCCAGAGTACTTCATCCAACCCCAGCAGTATTCTCTAGCTCTCTTCTTCCACTATAACAGAAAGAAGGTCCTCCATTGTCAGCTTGTGCTTTGTGTCACATATTGATGCTACGATGACTCCAACCAAATTACCATGATAGTCATTTTATGAAAAACCGGAATGGAGTTGACGTGAGCCCAAAAAGGATGAATACAGTTTTTTTAACCAATGGAAAAGGACCATAAAAGTACTAATTAGAGTTATATGAAGTGGAACAGAGGATGATGTTCAGCTGATCAAATTTTGGGGGAAAAGGTAAAATAACCTCACATTGAAATTTCTGAGAAAAAATGTTTGTAGATTTATTTAAAGTGTGGGGGTACTTCCAGCAATCTTTTAGAATAAATGTAACAGAGGAGTCTTTACCAATTTATAACATGGAGATTTTAAAGTTAATCCAAGTGTCTAAAAAATTCCATGTACCTAGGATGGCCTGCACAGGGTCCTAACCTCAAAACAATTATGTTATAAAAATATAAGCCAGGCCTCCCCTAAAAAAAAAAAAGAAAAAAAAGAAATTTGGGTCTGACCTCATAAATATGAATCTGGAAGAAATAATTAAAAGCAGCTATGAACACAGATATATACCTTGTGAAAGGCATTGGCAGAAAAGTTGTTATAACCATAAGGCTAAGCGGACATCGTATTGAACCCTGTGGATTAACTATTGGCTAACATTTAACTTCCTGTGTCCCAGTCAAAGGCCCAGTAAACATTGTGAGACTGCAGGGCATCGTGGACTTTTGGAAATACTAGATCTTGATGAATAAATACTTGGTTTTCATGGTAACTATTAAACCAATATAGAAATGGTTAATCAGACATGCCTAGCTTTATAACGTGTCCAAAAAAATATGCATTTGCAGTAAT
>NW_015151828.1:124405-148954 GCF_000732505.1 Cyprinodon variegatus | reverse complement strand
ATTTTCCTTACATTTCTAGGTGCTAAACACTTTGACACAGTCAGTGAGTTTCAAATTAAGCAGATAAAGCATGGATTTAATTTTGAAACCCACCCCAAGGATCTTCTGGTTGCAGCTGGCACAGGTGGGAGCGAAGAACTGCTCATAGCAGTGCACACAGTACACCTGGTTCTTCTCTTCAACAAATCCCCGTTCAGCCAGAGAGGAGTGGCAGTGAGTACAGTTGAACTCCTCAGGGTGCCAGGACATGCCCATGGCCACGAGGAAAGGACCTCTGGGAGAGCAGGGATGAAAAACACCTTTAAAACGTAAACTTTATACACAATTTCAGTTTAAATGTAGATGAAAATGCAGTATTGTTGATGTACCTGATGACTTTGTTGCACTTGCAGCACATGGGGGTACGGGTGCCAGCAGGGATGTGTTCTGCACGCTGCACTAGAGAATTCAGATCCTCGGGATGCGGCTGTGGAGTGGGGAGGTCTGGTCCTTTCTGAGCAGGACCGACTATTTTCCCAAATGAAGGACCTGCTCCTATCTTAGGAAATCCTGTGCAGTGAAAAGAAGGATGGAGGGTTAAAAATAAAAAAGTATGGAAAAACTGCTGAGAAAGCAAAACTGTGAAAATGAATGTGCCTGAGCAGTGAGCTTCTTTTCATACTTTCTAAATTTATATTTTAAAGAAATATTATTATTCCTGACTTCCTGTTTTCCTTGCAGTATTTCCAGGGGGACAAATTCTCACTTTAAACTGGAAAGCAAGAATGTTTAGTGTGAGAGGCGGCTGCAATAAATTACATTCACTTTTTTGTGGCCTGTTATACGTCTTTACCAGGAAGCCAAATGCAGTTTTCACATTTATCTTTACAACAAAAAGTATATCTGAAGCAGGTTTAAAGCTAAACACCATGTTGAAAATCTATGTTTATATAAGTAATGCTTTTAGAACTGCTTGTTTAGTGGGTTCCCATATACTTTATACTATTCTGTCCATGTAATCAGAGTTGCAATTTTTTTCTTTTTCTTTTGTTAGTCTTGGGAAATAAAATAAAATGTATCTTTACTTGGCTTTAAATCCTAATTCTATTCTATTTATTTTACATTAAAAACAATCCACTAATAAATTACTACATTCCCTTTTACAGTGCTTTTTTTCTGTCTAACTCTAATGTGAACAAATAAAACATAGACTGTGTTAGAATAGCATCAATATTAACATTTAAATAAAACAAGTGTTTCAATGAGTTAATCGACTTCCTGGTCTCTTTCCATATTTAATGTTGGCGCAGAAGTTACAATTATTCTATCTTCTTTATTGACTGATTTACATTAGATGTTAGTAAGGTGTAAATCAAACGTTAAAATAATGGTAAACTTGTCAAAAGAAGGTTCAGGGCCGTCTATAAAATATAGTTTAACCTCCTTGAAAAAACACCAACTACCAGCAGCTCTTAACAGATTTTATCAATTCGTTTCCAATTAATAAAAATGGCTCCTTTTTAAATGGGCATGGATGGATAACATGTGAAAATAACTTCATTCATGGTAAATGAATGAACAACAAGCTAAAGTCTTGACCAATCCACTCAAACGAATGAGATCCATGCTTGTGTATGTTAATCTGATAAATAGCAGCCAACAGAAGATCACTGTGGCCTCAGCCTCTCCCCCTCTCTCTGTGTGGCATTTCTTGAAGGAAACACGACGGGGAAAAACAGTGCATCTTTTCATGTATGAGGCCACACTAGTTGTTAGTATTACTAATAATGATGGATGCCTCCAAGCAAATATTTGCCCTGGCCAGCTCCAGGTCTTGTGGCAGGGATTGCAGCATTTCATGAGCAGCTTTCACACAAAATAAAATCCATATTTCTCACTTTAACAATCTATTTGACTGAGGGGATCTTGGTAAAAGCCAATAATCTGAGCTCATTAAGCGAATACCTCCAGTTTTTATAGAGCCCATAATCTTAAACGGCTTAGTGTCAGGTATTAAACCTGCTATAAATGTGATGGCTGGGTAAGGGCGGTTTGAAAGGATGAGGGTGCCCTCTACAGGCTGTAACAGATAAATAATAAAAAAAAAATCTTCCTGTTAGTGCATTTAGCAGTAGAAGAGAGAGGGTTGCAAATGTATTACTGTACCTGAAGGACCTCCAGGTTGGAAGGAGGCTTTGTTCTGAATGGAAGGAGTCTTAAATGTAGAACCAGTGATAGCACTGCCATTCCGGGGTGCTGTTGTAGAATATGAGTGAGTTTTTGCAGCAGGTGATGTGTGAACAATGGGAGTGGTTCTATCAACTGCTTCTCTACAAAACAGATACAGACCTTATATAAATACACGGCTATTTACACAAATCCATTAACACAAAACAAACACTTAACTCCAGAGTTTCTGACAAATAGTAAACGCCCAGTGGTGTAAATTGATTTTGGAGGCTCTATGTTTTTTACTTGATTGAAATAATAAAGACAGGCAACACCAGTGCGAACTAATAAGGCTTTATTACAGACTGGTTACTGTGGCCTGGTTGGGTAAAGGCTTAGAGTATTCAAATGCAAGCAATACGAAATTAAAAAACAAAAAGCTCTAAAGTTAGAGTGTGAATATGGTGCAAAATCATTTATTCGTCTTACACATTATATGATCTTTAAAATACCCCTTCCCCGACCTCTTAACAATAAAAAACCAGTGGCCTACAGTTTTTTTCAGCCCTTCTATTCAACTACCATAAATAAAAAAATCTGATTAGTAATTTCGTATAATCACCCCTTAAAACATTTCATTGGCATTCATGCTGTGGGGATACTTCTCTTCAGAAGGGACAGATTTGTTGTTGCACAAAGTGCAAAGTATGAGATAAGAACCAATTGGATGCTGTAGAAGACAAGAGATAGGGCTAGATTTCCCTTTTTCTTCAGCATTTTAACAACAGCTGTAATGGTGGATGGTTGTAAACTTATCAGGTAGTAAATCTATTTCAAAGCAAGAGCGCCTCCATGTACTGTATTAATATTTGACATCTGACCTTTTTAAGAACCCATTCCTATAGGGCGGAGACATTTGTCCGGTCCATTTTGCATCTTTTCTAAGCCAAAACAAGACTTTGTTTTTGGTCCATTTTACAAAGCTTCGAACTCAACGCGATTTCTTACATTTTGAATTGAAAAAGCTTCCTTGATGGGAAGCAAAACGTCTTCAAACTTGGAAACAAAATCCAGTGGATTGTTGTTGTTTTTTTGCTTCTTTGGACTTTCCTTTTTAACTGCCCTTCTTTGCTTTACTGTCTGAAAACAATATTGTTCAGTAATGCTTCTTAAAATCATATCAATTAATCAATTATTCCAATATACATATCTCTCTCCAGAAAATGTTAAAAGAAGAAACAAAAGACAAGGATGTGGAAAGAAAGCAGAGAACAAAGTGTTTATTCAGAAAACAGATGAAAACATTAAAAGTTTAGAGGGGAAAAAAGAGACATGTTCCAAAAAACCAGTAATATAAGCATAAAATATAGAAGTTCAGATTTAAAGGTACACACACAAAATATATATTATATATGGACATTTGCTTTTAAGCAAGAACCGAATTCACAAGAATTTTAGACCACAAAGCATGAACTTTTGCTTTTTTATTTACTTTTATATGTTCTCTCTGAAATGTTCAAATAATACATTTACTAGATGATGCTATGGAAGTTTCTTATGGTCAAATACCAAATAAAACAAAATAAACATTTTACTATTGCACATTTAGGACTCGTGCTGAAACACCATGATGCCAGTCTCTCAGCTTGTTGTACTTGTGTCCTACAACTTCAGGATCCACCTTGCTTACTCTGAGTAGCATAAAAGGATAGAGTAAAGGAGAAAAAAAGGACAGGGGAGAACAGTTGAACAGTTAAAGTAAAGAAAGAAATATCAGATACTACACACAAGGAAAGCAAAAATGAAAGAAGGAAATCCACAGGAGAGTGCAAAGAGTTCCTTTATAGTGATACTCAGAGAGATGTCTCTCTTTAAAGTGTTTAAATCCAAGAAAAGTAAGAAACTAATGACTGACTTGTTGGCAAAGTTTGCATGAAGAGCATGCACTGTTTAGCCCTTCATTTAATCAGTTTACATGATGTTAACTGTCAACACTACCTTTCAATGGAAAATCAATAGTAGTGTCACTGGAAATCTAACGGAAAGATTTTTGTAAATATTTATTGGTCCTTTTAAAAAATCATAATCCCCTACAGTTTGGGCCACATTTTTAAAAGTGCTTATCTAATTAAGACTGACCTATTTTCCTCAATAAGGTAGTAAATCAGAAATAAAAGCACCACTTACTTTTTTCCATTTTCCGGAATGTTTTCTGCAAGAGCGAAGAAAAAAAAGCGACATTTAATTTACAATCATGTACAAAGTAAGTGCTTAGTTTAGACGCTAACTTATATATATATATATATATATATATATATATATATATATATATATATATATATATATATATATATATGTGTGTGTAAAAAAAATATCCAAGCTAGTACCGTATTTTCACGACCATAAGGTACTACGGTAATAAAAAAAACCAATTATATTTGTAATACAGTGGCTTTATCCATTTTTAACCCACGCTAGCCGGTTACTGTTTTTTAAACAGTTTAGTTAATCATTAAACTAGAAAGATTTAGAATTTGTTAAAACTCCAAGCACATCTTTTAGTTTGGTTGGTTGAGTTACCAGAATCATTCCTCTTTTTACAATTTTACTTGCATTTCCTACTTAATGGAAACACCGTAATTGCTAAAATTAGCATTTTTGAAACAAGCAGAGTACCAACATAGTTTTGTGCACATTTGTATTGGAAATGCAGCTACTGCATCGTACTGAGAATGTCTTCTAATCTGTGTTGCATAGAAATGACCAAGCCCTGTACTAAATGAAGGCCTGGGGATTGGGTTAGCAACACCATAATACTAATCTCTTAAAATGCGCTACATCTGATTTCCCATTAGAATAATGTTGTTGTGCGGTTCAATTTAAAATGTCTTTCTGTTTTCTCAAACCAATTTCAGGACCCACCGTTCTCTGTGCCGGTCATCTGTGCGAGGATACGGAAGGAGCGAGACTGAGAGGTACCGGACCGTGGGTGCCAGTCCTCTGTGTCTTCAATCAGACGTTTCTTGCTGGCTTCGCTGAGAGGGGACGCGCTCTTTTCAAGCTCCACACCAACTTTCCTGGACAGCAAAAGTAACATAAATTAGTATTGGACAATAAAATAACCAAACAGCTTGTACTCTCATTTAAGTGTTTATTATCCAGCTTATTGATTCCTAAGTTGGAGTCATGATTCCAACTGGGGTTCTTGATCAACCAGTCTTGAGATCCACTAAAGATATTAAAGTACAGTAAACACTGATGCATTTATTTATAAAGTGGTAAATGATATAAAAGCATTACTTAAAAATTAAGAAAACCAACTACCTTAGTTGTTGATACTGTTTGCAATATTATTACACCTGTAGTTAATTGATTTTATTTGTATATTCAGCCAATAGTTTGGGTCATGGGTCGACACTGATACCATTATGTGGGTCAGAAGTTGGAAGGTTTGGGAACCTAATCTAGATCACTGATGTCTCATTTCAGTCCTCAAGGGTTGGTGTCTTGGAACATTTAATGATCCTCAATGTCAATACTACTACATTGTGTAAATAGGTAGTTAGCAGGATCCTGTAGATATTAAATATAGCAGAGGTTATTCAGCCACTTGATTTAGGCATGTTAGGCATGGGTCATCTAAAGGTTGAAAATAATCATGTGATCAATGTGAAAAGGTTTAGAGTTTATTAGCTGTTTCCAATAAAAGACTTAGTTTGCAATAAAGAAAAATACTGTAAGACTAAATTGTTAGAATTGATGTTTTTCAGGTCAATGAGCTATAAAGAAAGATACGTAGGAAATGTGTGAGCTGGAGAGAGTTGGAACCTGATTTAGAAAGATTATTACTCACTACTTGAAATCCTCAGAGCTGTATAGCATTAAAATGTGTTTGTTGGTTAATTGTCTCACTTGTTAAAAAAAATTCATTTGTTCATAATAAAATATACAACATTCTAAAAGCATAAAAATTTGTCCCTTAAACAATTATTCTTCACCATTTATATTGTTTTGCCCTAAAATTTCTACTAAAACAACTAAAATTTTTACTACATATTTTCTGCTGCAGGTTAAATATGTCATGTAGAATTCAGCACAGGGTGCAATATTAAAGATTCCTCCATTAATTTGATTTAAAGAGATTTAAATCATACATTTTTCCTTATGTTGGGTTGGATGTGATGGAATTTTCAAAACCAAATCCAATAAGCCTTTGCATAGTTGTTAGACTCTAACAACAGTAATGATTATTATTGAAAAAAAAGTATTAGATTTATAATGTGATGTGTAACTGTGGATAATATCTCTGAGTTTACAACTCATCTAATGATATTTCAAGTTGATGTTAAAAAAAAAACACTTAGTTGTAACTGTTTTTTTTAAACCTTAAACAATTCAATCTAATGATCAATTTTTCATTTTATAACAAAAATGTGTTAAAAGTGCTGCAAGGTCAAAGAAAACCAAAAAGCTGTAGCTTGCAGAAACACAATATGATGTTTCAGCAGGTTTAAGCCAGATAATTACCTCCTAGGAGGAGTTGGAGCTCTGCACAGGAAGAGGCAAAGTTTGTTGAAGGGAGAAAATGAACAAAAGAATTTCATATTTACAGATATAGAGAGATACAGACAAAAAAAGAAAATGAAGTATTGGGAATTTTGCAAAATATTAGAAAACACCTAAAAGTAAAAGAGTGAATATTGTATTGAATTCCCTAAAGTATACTTACAACAAGGTAACCTTTAGCAAAATAGCAAGCTAGTGAAAATCATTTAACTCAGACAAGCAAACTTTTTTTATTTTATTTTTTTTAGAAATCACTAAAGTGTGAGTCAGTGCCACACCACAAGGTGGTAGTAACATGCTTTCAATGTTAAATCTGACCTCTTTATAAAAACTATAATGCTGGACTGTTTACTTTGAACTTTTAGGTGCACTGTACAGTGTCTACATGCTCAGACAGTGAGCAGGTTTATCATCAAGCGCTTAAACCTGTGCACCATGTTTCACTTTGTTTTAAAAACTCAACCTGAATGCAATCAAATAGACTTGGTTGAAAACACAGCTGCTCTAAAGTGCCTGAAAAAAACTGCCAAGGCCATCCTGCTAATCAGTGCCTGCTGAGGTTTGTACAAAATGATTATTCGCTGGTTTGTTCTCATGTTAAAATAAGCTTTTCATGTTAACCGATGAGGTTTGTGAGGGTTAACTCAAAGAGGTGTAAGCATGCCTTAATCTAATCATAACCCAGAGAGATGTGGAGGCTATAATCACAAGCTACAGCAGCAACCACGTTATCAATCATAGCACTAACTTGGTGTTTGTCTCTTCCTCCTCCTGTGGGAAAGAAAATGGTAGATGGAAAAGAATTAAAGCCAAAAAGAAAGGAAAAATGTTGTATGATCCAAGACTCTCTTCTCAGAGAAGATCAAGTAAAACACAAATCATAAAAAGAAAGCATGCAGGTTAGGAAGCAAAGACCCACATGCAGATAAAAAACTAGACTTCATAAAGGGGACAAGGAGCAGTTTAAGAAATGTATGATGAAAAGCTGAAGAAATAAACACACTAAAGCTCAGTAAAGTGAGTCCGTGAACCAAAACCATTGAGATAAAGCCCATTCCTCTTAATCTGTTTGATGGTAAGTGTTGATACAAGACCTCGGTTTGACAACTTCTATTAAGATTGAAAGCAATTAGAGCTTTAAAATCCTCATCACTAAATTTTTCTGTCAAGTATTTTATCCTGAAATGTTTTTCTTTTTTTTTAGTTTTACAAAAACTAAAAAAGAATCAAATCAACATGCCACCGCGAGCGCAGCAGCCCCTTACGTTCGCTCTCTCCTTTGTTTTCTAAGTAAATTTATCCGTTGGGTATTGAGAAACTGGGTATTCATACTGTTCAACAATATTGCCGGTTAAATAAAAAAAAAATGGATCGTCTGTTTTAGTGCCTTATTTCACCACAGTGATATTTACTCCAAGCAGTTCCCGTTTTTTTCTCTCCATGTGGTTAAAAACCAACGTGCCCACAGCAATACTATAGCTGTTTGGTTTAAAGCAAAACATTCAGTCTGGGCTAAACTGTGCAAATATAGGCAGATGAAACATTAATTTCCTGAATGAGTGAGAATATACATCAGCAAGAGAAGAAATGATAAACCATACAGGACAACTCTTCCTGTTTTATCCGATTGTTATAGCTAATAATGAAAAAGTGCTACAAAACACGCTCAGAAAAATCTTCCAACAGTGCCAGAACAGAAACCAGCCTGGGCGGCACTTAAAGTGGTTGAAAACAAATCAATCAAGCGTCGAATAAGAATGCCACTCTCATTTTTTTTCTTGCTCCCAGCTGCACACAGATTATGATCGGTGGTTTCTCTCTTTGCTTTTCAAGTATCATTTTTTTCAGGTGAAGTGTTTTAAAGCGCAGAGTTTCATATGGCGGAGATCAGAATGAGTTATATTGGCTTTAATGCATTTTTCAGACAGACGGACCACAAGAATGTTCCATACCATGAAGTCCTGTAATTTCCAGCTACCAGACCTGATAGCTGGAAAAAATAATCGCTTGTTTGTTTTAATAAAATGTATGAAACAGAAAGAAAAAAACATTAAAACCATAGACCTACCCATTGACATGTTCTGAAAGGCCCTGGCTCTCCAAAAGGCCTCGCCTCTGTCCAATAGCCACTTCACAAGCATTGTCATTGGAGTACAGGTTGATAGGTGTGTTATAGACGGAGGGCTGAGGGACATTAGGATTGGAGGGAGGGGCGGTCACTCTGGGTGATGATGAGGAGTTAGATGAGGTGGACGAAGCAGACGGGGAGGTGAATGCAGAGCGGCCGGGGTTGATTTTAAGAGACGAGTTTACTGCAGCCGAATCAGAAGCAGAGTGGCTCGACTTCAGTGCGAATGGAGGCTGTGGCGGTTGAGAGGGGGCAGCTGGCGTGAAAGCTGATGACTCGGAGGGAATAGTGGCAACTTTTGGTGCAGAGGGGGATGAAGAAGTTGTGAACCCACTGCCTCCCCCCCCAAATGGCCGAGCTGTCTTGTTGTACAGAGGAGTGGACTGGCTCAGTGGCTTGGTGTATGTGTTGCTGGGCGCGGGGTGAGTGATCGGCACGGGCTTAATGATTTCCTGAGGCTCTTCCTGGATGAAGGTGAAGACAAACAGCAAAAATCCACAAAAATCCCATGCACTAACACTAGGTTTCACAGCAACAACACACAAAAATAAATCGTGGCATCAAACTGATGGAAAATTTAAGCTGCATCTCTGCCACACAACCTCAAAAGGTGACCTTTTTTTTGTTTTTTTACAATTTGTCACTTTACAAGATGAAATGAATGTGTTTTGGGGGGATTTGACACAATATTTGGACGTAACTTTGTAGTTGAAAGAAACAGACACAATGGTTGGAAACTTAGCCAGCATTCATACTAATTCCCCCCCCCGTATCAGACACCCCTAAATAAAAATAAAGTTCAGCCATTTCTTCTGATAACTCTCACTCCCTCAGTGTTTTATGAAGCCTTAGTATCCCAAAAGTTAGAGAACATGTGGAAAGGGTTAAATGGGGGAAAGGCTGAAAGTGAATATAAGTGCTGAAGGAGTTGTAGGGCCCAGTTCAAATAAAAAAACAAAAGTATTAATCAAAAGAGCTGAATGATTTGCAGAGATCCAGAGTTTAGGTGCTAGAATCAGCAGTGGATCATGATGCTTTACTTCAACAAGAATAGGTAGGCTGGTCAGAATTGTCAAAAGGATGGCTGAAGCTAAAAAAAGAGATGAAATCCCACTATTTGGAGGTGGCCAAAGACTTGAAATTAGGGTTCAGTTTGACCTTTTAGCAAGATGACAACCCTCAAAGAGCCAAAACTACAACAGCATGGTTGAGGTTAAAGCCTGTTCATATCGTAGAGTGGTCTAGTCAAAGCTTCAAATGTATTCTATAGAAAATCGATCACAAGACTTGAAAATCAATGTTTAAAACGGCTCTCATTCGAGTCTGAGTTTGGGCTAAATTAGAAAGAAAGCTGGTTTGTCATGAATCAACTCAGGTAGAAGGAATAAATATGAACACCAGACCTCTGATTTTTATTTTAGGAGATATTTTGAAACAATATGCATTTCCGCAGAAATGTATATATGTATAAAAACCCTAAATAATTTTTTCTTGGTCTGTTTCATTATTCCTAGTTATATTCATTGATGTATATGTTTGCAAAGTGACAAAAATGTAAAAAAAAAAAAAAAAATGGGTGTAAATACTTTTAAAGGGTAATGTGAACATGCAAAGCCATTTCATTTTTCAGAAAAGAAGGTTTCTGTCATGGGCCTAAATGAAACGAATCAGATGCAGTGTTTAAATGAATGTTCTCCCACATACCTTTACAGATTCCTCTTTGGAGACAGTGGAGGGTCTGTGAAGACAGAAGAAAACAGAAGTTATTGTTATCTTTTTATTGTTAAGAGATAATCATTTGGAGAAAAGTTAAACTCAATTATTTTGCTCTGACCAACAAATTCTAGCTCATACCTTCTGTTTGGTGTGCAGAGGCAAAATAAAATATATTAACACATGCACCAATATAAGATAGAGGTTCCTCTCCTTTGCAGATTTGACACAACTTTTACAAATATGTTGAAAACATCAAAAACTATGCAGTCATTTTTGTGCTGAAGTCTGCACTCATTAACGAGCGCTGGAACTACAGCAGCTTCTCCATTTCGAAATCCTGTAGGTTTACGGTGGTCTGTTTGTCTCCTCTTCCTTCTTATTTTACTCTGGAGGTATTTTGGGAACTGAAGAGCATCCAACAAACCTTTCAGCTCCTTACTGGTTTATTCTTGCTATGTGTTAATAGCCTTTCTATTGTATCAAAGTTTTGGAGCTTTAATTAAACCAAATACAGTCTGATTTATGTTAAACAAAAATAAGTTATCATCAGTAGTTTAAAGCCCTTTTAAATGTATGGCTACTTTAAATGATGACAGGTTTTAATAACAATTTGTTCTATATTTGCTCTGAACTCACAGGTTATGTGTCCCTATCTGCCTATAAAAATAAGACAGAACAAAAGCGAAAAAACAGATGGAGTTAGAGAGGCTGGTCCTAGACCAGGAACAGTGGTGCGTCTCCTGGCTCCCTTCCTGTCTGCATCAAGACAACAGGCAACAAACTCGCATGTTTCCTTTCTGACTGAGCTGAAGTGCATTAAGGGAGCCCTGCACCGGGTTTTTAAACAGCTCTGCCCTGCAGAGTCCAATGTCATCTGCGGCCATGCTTCCTCTAACAATTTTCCACCTTACGTTAATATCCAGTCTGCTTATTTTCCAATGAGCTGCACCACTGCATTATTACAATTGCTTATGGGGAAACACATTGTGGCGCCAGGGAAAACAGTCAGAGGTCCAAAGATCAAATGGCACGGCCTGTTTTGAACAGAATCCGATCTATAATAATAAAGCAGCAGCTATCGTTGTCCCAGACTGGGGCAGTTGGGCTGACTCTCTGCTTCTGTCTTTTTCCACAGCAAACTGAACAAACACTTGACAGGGTGGTCCCCTGAACATCTGTCTAATTCAGACCCACTGCTGTCCAGCTCTCTGTGTAACCAGACCTGCTCTTGTTTTGCCATCAAAAAGACACAACACACGTGGCAATCAAACAGGAGTTACATGTGCTGCTGACCAGCATAAAAGTTGGTTAATGCTTCTAGAGATGGACATTTGAACAGTATAAACTCAGTTATTACGTGAAGCACCATTTTTCTTTCTTTTTATTTAAATGGCAAAATGGTACATAAGCAATCCACCCTCAGGATTCACACTTCACTTAATACTAGGGCTGAAAAAATTATTCACAATTTGATTAATTCGATTAATTTAATTAATTCGATTCGATCGATTATTGAAATAATCTTCAACTAATTTAGCAATCGATTAATCGTTAACTGCAGTATAGAGACCTTTAACTGACAGAGTAACCCACTTAAAGGAGTAATTATAGCAAAATGGTAAAAAAAAATATAGATATTTAAACATTTTGCATTTAAGATAAAAAATATGTTTTCATCTGTCAATGTGCTCTATTGAGAACTCCTCAAGTGGAAAAGTTTTAGCTTCACCTGGCTAAATTTTTATTAAAAAAAAATCTTCTTAGAGGAACCTTTTGCTGTCTGATTATTAATCGATTCATTGAAAAAAAGAATCAACAGATTAATCGATTTGCAAAAATAATCCTTAGTTGCAGCCCTACTTCAAAATGCCATTCCAACGCATTAAATGCAACTCTTTTAAGAATGGTATGAGCCTTGTATAGATGCAATGACTTGAAGGCATAGTCAAACGAATTGAATCTTCTCACAATTTTGTCTAGAAATTTTGTTGGGATTTTATAGCCTAGTTTTCAACATTTTCTGCAAATACAAGTCAGAAAGGTGTGTCATGCATTTCCATTCATCCTCTTGGAGTTGATAATCCATAGAACCACCTTTTTCTAAATACATAGCATTAGTAGTTGAGTACTCTATCTACCATCAGTCAAATGAATAATTGTAATTTTTCATTATTTTTTGCAGTGTAGTGCCAGCACTGCCACACTGGATGAAAAAAGTCTGAAAACATCAGTTTTTAATGATCATTTCAGGCTTTAACCTACATTTCTGGTCTTGACTTTGACTAGGCCATCCTAAGATATATGCTTTGATCTATCTAAATTAGTTACCTGCAGCTTTGCTTTTTCTTTTAGGATGGCCATTAATATGAACATTGTACTCTTTAGATATTTATCTGTAACAAGCTAAACTTTGCATTGTTTTCCTTCATCTTAATTTGGTCCTGCTTTGTATTGGATAATAATATAAAACACCAAATCAGACTTTATGGTAAAGAAAGTGGTTTTAAAAGTTTAGTTTTGAATATAATCATCTAAGTTTATCGCATTTTAATGTCTCTAAATGGAGCCATAGTTGAGCATTGCTTTCACTTCTTTCGATTTATATGAGATTAGCTTCATGCCTCTCCAAAGAAAAGGGCCATTTTATCTATTACCTGGCTAAGTTATTTCAGAATAAGTATATTAGGTTGCGAAATCCTGCTTCCAACAGAGAAATAGTTTAGTCAGAACATATCTCTATCAGAAAGAATGATTCATCTTTTGGAGATATTTTTAGTAGCTGTAAGAAAAGCTAATTAACATCAGGAATCGGTTTGTTAAGTTAGAAAGCAGTTTAATAAAAAAAAAGTGGGCTGCATCTTATGGTCTTCATCAGTGCAGGTTTCTTTGTGAACAGATCCTGACATACAGCTGCAGCTTCTGAGAATAGGGAGGTTAACAAGAGCAGTAAAGCCTAAGGGGCAGAGCACACTGACGCATTTCCACTCTGCCTGCGTCTCTTTGAGGGCCAAGAGAAACAGTCTGGCTTATGGCATTTGACTGAAGTATGGAGAGCTTAATTGACAACTTTCTCAGCATAAACTCAAGGATTAAGGTTTTAAATTTCTTTTACACAAGTAAAACTGCTCACATATGACGAGCCTCTCATTTTTCTTCCATTTTATACAGTTTTAGGAGCAAAAAAGTTTGGATTGTGAAACAGCACTATATAAACCTCATTAAATGACCCACAGTAATCCTGTTGCTCCAAGCATCTGTCTCTGTCTTGTGCAGAGATCTCGGGTTACGGTTTATTTTACTATATTTAAACTGGAGCAGGTCGAGAGTTATCATGAGATATGCAGGAAAACATGCCTGAGGGCGTGTCATTAATGACAGAGGAATCCCTTCCATTAGTTTCATTATTGCAATATGCTCTGAAAATCTAATCTCTATAGGAGTCACTCAGTCATGTAGTCTGCTCAGAAGGTGTTTTCTTTTGTCATTTTTTTTATTCTACAAAAAAGAAACATGGCCAATCAAGGTATGCAAAATCGTTAAAAGGTTCTGGTTTCAAAACTGCTAACATGTCAATAATATAAGCTATATCAACGTAGCATGTCCAGACCTCCTGCGTTACATTAAGGCACAGTCTACTGTGTATATAGTTATATACTACATATTGTATATAGTGTATTGTACGTTTTATATTGTATAAAGCTCTAGATTCTGTATATATAATATATACATGTATATAATTTGTCTGCACCATCAACACCAGGTCAAATTCCTTGTAAGTTCAAACCTACTTTGCAATAAACTTGATTCTGATAAGGTAAACTAGAACTGAGTAACTTTGTTTTTTTTTGATCAGTCATACAGTATACATAGGCTTGTTCTATTCATGTAGATATACATATTGGGTTGGTTTACCTTAAAGTCATGATTTTAAAATGTATTGGTACAACATTCCTGCAATTGAAAAGCCAATAATGAGATGTCGCTGAAAATACAAAACAAGACGTTCTCCGGGCTATATCATGAGTAACTCGTTTGCTGCCTTGCTTCCAGTTGTTGCAAAATGCTGCAGGTCACATGGATCAAAAACTTCAACCACACTTTCCCTTTGCTGACAAACCTGAAACCACGAGCTGTTTGCAAATGTATACTTACAGTTTTAATGAACCGGCTGGGATTAAATGCACAACACAAACATTGAGATTAGAAGTTTCACAAGGCAGATCTGGAAAGATTTCTGCTCAGATGGAATATGTTTAGTCATGGCTCAGGAACCAAAATTAATTTCACTCATCCCTTTGATTAAGAAACAGCTTTAAAATGACACTTTTCTAAATATGTGTGCCATGTCTGTAAAGGAATACATTCCACCCTAGTTTCCCCATTAGAAATCCTTATTTACCAGCTAATATCAACTTGAAGTCCAGTGTTTCTGTAAAGAGCAAAATAAGAAGAAATTATAATATTCTATTAACAAGAAATTTAAAAAATCATTACTTAATTAAGAAGCTCTGTTCAAGTCTTTGATCGAGTATATGCATATACACCAATTAAGGAGTATACTGTATGCCCCCCATCAACTTTTTGACAGACCTGTAGGCTTTATTCAAAAAGGAAGAAAACAAAGAATTTGACGCAAAAAGGTTCATAAAGACCAGGATGCTGACCAATATATCTTGCTACAGATTCTACATAACTGTTCTTCCATTTCAAATTATTGCACGTAGATCCAATTACACACTTTTCACATTTTTCTTTAAATATGCAGTTTTTTATTGTTTTGTTTTAACTAAAAAAATCTAAATATAAGAATCTCAAATCACTCATGCTTACTGCCTAAAGGGTCTACAACCTCTGACCCTGAGTATGTTAACAATGACAGAAACACACTGGGCTACACCAGGGTGATCATTGTGGGGTTTGTAACTAGCCTGCCTGCTGTTACTCTCGGTTGCCTGGATACATTTCAAACACAGTGTTTATCCTGCGTGTGCGTTAAGTGATTATGTAAACATGTCAAACAGAAGCATTGTCTGTGCTTTGTATCAGTAGTCTCAAGCATTTTCCTTATAGAGGGATTTTACTGTAAGCCATCCGTTTCATTGTGCCTGTGGCCATGATAACACTTATCATTTTCTATCATCTAGGCAGGTTTTAATTGCGCTTTAAAGTAGAACAAGCTGCAGAATTTCCTATATGCCCGAATAATAAGCTCAACGTGTTTTTTCTTTACTTTCAGCCACCAGAACACATCAGGCAAGAAGTCAGTCTAGCAGGGGGCTCAGAATAGCTTAACTGCCCTCTACTTGACCCTGTATGACTCTAGCTATGAATGTAGAGTAACTGTGGCAATTTACATGAGATTGCAAGGCAGACCTAATCCAGAATTTACACAGTAGGTTCTAGATTACGGTAAGTACAGTTCTGATTAGACAAGTTGTGAAATGAGAAATGTAAACAATAAGTTGTTGAAATATGCTGATACCACCGGTTATCTTTCTGATATATTTTAATCTGGAAAAATCATAAAGATTCAAAAGCAATAATCAAAGTGATATCCACAGAGGATAAATGCATTAAGTCATAGAAAAAATATAGTGGTTGAACCAAGCGGCTGCCTGTTTTTAATCCATCATCTTTGAGGTTTTGGATGAAGAAGAAAACAGCGGCTTCCTTCAGGACATGGTGTTTCATTGCACTGTGCTGCATGTTTCAATGACAAATAAACATCAATTACCATACTTTCCTAACCCTGCTTCCCACAGCCATCTGGTGACCAACTAATGGCTAAACAACGAGATTTTTGTGATATTAGAATAAAAAGGACCCGTAAAATAAATTACAAACCGCTGCTCATAGCAACAAGCAGACATAAATAGGAGGCAAGAAAAAGTCGGTTCTGCTAAATGAACACAATGTATAAACAGAAACTGGGGAATAGTGTTCTAATTACAGATGTTTTCAAAGGGTGAACTGATCTGAGAACTTATATCTGCCTTCGCTAAAATATTTATTGCCGGTTTACATCAAAATGTTATTTTTAAAACAGTAACATGTTTTTATTCAGTAAGTCCAAGTATTGGTTTTATAATTTCTCTATATCAATATTCCTAGTTGTTTTTGCCTGACATTTGCACATTAAAAACATGTTTTTCTTCTGTTTAACTTGAAAACGCTAAATTTGTGACTCATAATGTCCTTTTAGGTCTGTCAAGTGTCATTAATAATGCATCCCAGCTTTGGCATATAACATGTGTTTTTGTGATGAAAGGTGTAGAATTGAGTTTAATAATTCATCACATCATAGGAAGTAACTTGTCCTGCGGTCTCTCAAAAATATAAAATAAAATAAAAAGAGATGGATACAACTATATTGTTCAAAATAATATGAGGAATGCTTCTTTACTTGTTCACTTGTCCAACAGTCATAGAGCTGCATTAAACATTGTCTTTCCTGGTTGTAATTTCCAAACACTGAGCTGTGCTGCAAAATACCGCTTTAAAAATAGCAGTTTTACAGACCTGGATATTGTCTATCTGACTAATTTAGTTGGAACCTCGGCTCTCTGTGGCTTTTCCGAACTGAACATGTTATTGTTTTGAATTACCTTTTTAATGGATTATGGAATTAGAGCAGGATAAGGAGTGTCCTTCCACAGTTCATTTCCGCTCAGATAAAAACATGTTTACCCCGACTCATGAAACAGGCAGAGTTGTTCTAGGCTCATAGGAAAATTCTCCATTCTAAAAATAAATATTGAGCATCTTTGTCAACACTCTAAAAAATATTCCAACACTCAAAAATATTCCTAATTGCGGGTGTTTAAGAGCACAGAGGATGCAGCATTCGGTTTGACATAAAATCCATATCTTTCCTAATCCAATCCAAAAGAAATTCCTAAATATCCATATAAAATAATGTGTGAGCTTATTCAGTCAGTGAGTCTGGGTACTTGACTTTAAATAAATATAAATCCAAGAGTGTTTCTCTTTAGTCAGGTATTTTTACGCTCCTCCTACAGATGATTTAGACATTGAAGTGTCTTTTTAAGGAAGTGCTTGAAGAATGTAAACTATGACAAAGTGACATAACTAAGCGAAACTGTCCCATTAATCATCTCCTAGCAGCACTCTCCCTGCGTAGCTGGAATGTCAGCAGCCTTATCAGTGATCATCGAAACCATAAATTACAGAGAGAAAGAGAAAAAAAAATAACGGTCACTCCGAGGGGAATGTTTGATTTTAGTTGTGCTGTATTTAGATTTCTCGGGCTGAGTTGTTTCAGAGGACAATATTAGCATTTATTTATTTAGATTACGAATTTTTAAGCCGCCTTTCACAATAGCACTCTCAGAAAACTCAATAAATACAACGTGAATAATAAACACAACACAAGCAAAACAGACCACAATTAAGCACCAATTGTTACAAGAACTTTGTTGTTTGCAGGGTAATTTAGTTGTAGTTTGCTTGCTTCACGAGCGCCAGAAATGTTTGAAGTTTCATTATGCATCCGTTACACACTGCAGATTATATACAGCTGTGGGACAGGACTATTTTCAGATGGTTTTCCCACGATTAAAGCAAAGAGGCTCCTTTCTCCTTTGATGTGGTGATGGAATGACAGGACGGGCAGAGCAGACTTTGAGTTTTGTAGTCAACATGTTTTACAGCTTGGAAAATGTGCGTGCTTTGGCTCCATTTGTCTCCGTCTCACACAACACTGACTCTTTGCTTATTTGAAATACGGCTGCCTTAATGATAACTTAACTTAAACTAGAATATGGCAGACCACATTATTGTCAGCTTTACACTACTTAAAAGGAAATCATCCTAAAGCTTCTTCATGTTTTCCACCTTATTTCTAAACAAAGATGTTTCATAGGAATCAAATGTTTAGGTCCAACAGACATAAATTGACAATTGTGGCAGAAGCTTCAAAATCATGATTTATTATTTGTTAGGGAAAAAATATTTTGCAAGCGAACTTGACTGTATTTGAAAAATAAAACATAATTGCCTGTGTCGCCATCAGTGGGAAAAACTGCCATCAAGTGTTGCTATTAAATGCTGCAAGTCTTCCAGGTCTTGAAGTAGTTATGCAGCCCAACTAGTATCAACATATTTTACTGTTGGAATTCTGTTTTTCTTCTGGTTTACTGTATTAATTTTAAGCCCCTGAAACGTGAGAAACTCCTTTAAAAATCCTTATACATGGGTTCCTTTGATATTTGACAAAGAAAAAAAAAACATTGCGTATCATTAAGATGTTTATATAATTATCAAAGATTTAGACTTTAAACCAGTGTGTTTTTCGTTCCCGGTCCTCAAGGCACGCTGCCCTGCATGGCTTAGGTTACGTTTACACTGCAGGCCTTGATGCTTTTTTAATGAAATCCAATTTTTTTTGCGTTGCCGTTCACAATTCCAAATATATGCAACTTGTATGTGATCTCCTGTGTGAACTGCAGTTATACAACGCAAATGTCCTGCATGCGCAGTAGAGGACGCTTTGACGTCACAGGCCAGTGTGCTCTGTGTTTACAGAAGTAAACATGGATGGTAGTGCTCGAGAACATCGAGCGATCTTTCCCAACCATAACAACAAAATCTTTTCAAGATGGTTAAACATAAACACTACTCTCCACATCATCGTCCGCCATGGTTGTTGTTTTTCTTGCCTATGTCGGGTATTAATGGCGTTCAGGTCGGATGAATGCGACCTGGTCGTTCAGACTCAGGTCGCATTTGAGAAGATCAGATTTGTATCGGATTCAGGACCACATAGCCAAGTGGTCTGGGTCGGATTGGAAAAAAACCACGTGACCAAAGCGCGCATGGGTGACAACAATAATGGCTGCCGCTGGAGAGTTTAGGTGAGTAGATTCTGCTATTAGGTCTGTTCTAGAAGATATCGACAGCAAATTAATTTTAAAAGAGGAACAGAGAAACGCGATCAAGTCTCATCTTCTTATTATAGGCGTGCAACTGCACGCTTTGATTTGTGTGGACAACAACGATGACTCGCTTAACATACGTCACGCACTCCGTTGCTCTTATTGGTTGTAGGTCTATCCAATTGAGTGCAGAGGCATTTTTTTTCCTGGTTCGTTCAAAACACGCCCCATAATCACAGCTCTATGGAGCAGTATCAGACTCATATTCTGACTAGAATTGAGTCGGACTACGTCAGGCTACAGATCCAGGTCGCATATGGGCAAAAAAAAAATGAATGCAGCCTTAGATGTTTCGGTGCTTCAACACACCTGATATCATTTGATAGCAGATTAACTCTCCTACATGCCATTTCTGTACATCCTTTCCTGTTTTAATCGGTATTACAGCAACCTTAACTGGGCCTGCAAAGCATTCGGTGGTATTATGGGTTCTTTCTCCCTCCAGGATGAATTCCTGATCCACTCTTGCAGTAATTTTGGCAGGTCAGCCAGTCCAGGTTCAGAAACATTGCATGTTTTCTCTATTTTGTGATAATTTCTCTGACTGTGAGTCAATGGACACTCAGAGCCTTAGAAGGTGCTCACTTACCCCTGTCCACAATGATAAATCTCAATGTTTTTCACATCTGTTCTTGAACTTATTTGGATCATGAACTAGGGCCTGCCTCCTTCAATCTTTTTCGACTTTACTCATGTTTTGAAACAGGTCTGGATTTTGGCTGTAGAGAAAACTTTTTGTTAAAAGCTACATCACAATCAGTTTTATAAAAAAAAAATATGGAAAATTATAGAAAAAAATATGGTTTGAAAAGGAGGATAACTGTTTTTCCACATACGTCTAGGTAGGCAAGTATTGCCATCCCATAAGAAAATAAAACAAATGAAAAATTTGTCTATTATGCAGTAAAATGTAGTTTGTTGGATGTTTTAAAATACTTTAATTGGACAAAAAGCAGTAAAAATTGTGAATCTCTTAAATGCTTTGTTAAAGCTTAGCCCCTATTTTAAGTTTGCTGTATCTTTATATCAATCAAGAAATCACTCACAAAGAAACAAAATTTGCTGAGTAAAAGACATGCATTACACACAGACTGATTAATACAATGATTTCCTTACAGCTAACACGAACAGGACATTTAAAATCATATCACATCAAATGTATGCTTATTGAAAAGTATGTTTAATACCTGCAAAAGATTATTTTTATTTAGAGGTACTTTTAATCTGATAAATGAGACACATATTGAATGGAATAAGATGATCTCTGAAGCTTAATCTCTGATATAACAAAGATCATTAAAGCTAACATTAGCATTTATTAAGGCTTACCTTTTAAGATTATGTTCTATGCTTAAGGGAGGCAGTGATAATATCCAAGTCTGTAGAAGCAGCAGAATCGATGCAGAGCCAAATATTTTGCAATAGGCTAAGCATGGAAGGACATGTGGAGACTATTAGTTACGGATTGGTAACCTAGAATTAAGATAGTACTTTATGTCCTTTCTGTGTAACATGCAGCATTCATATACATAACACTGTGGCTTCGAAAAAGATCCGCTAAAGATTTTGCTTTTTGAAAAGGCCCTATGGAAGACCAAATGGTCCCGAACCTCAAGTACATTTGCATTTCCCATGCTTTTTAACAACCTAAATATAATGCTGCAATGTGAACCCTGCCCACGCTCAGGGGTAAAGTCTAGCTTTTCTAAACATGCAGGAGCATGAATGCAGTTTAGAGCCTCTGCAAAAATTTCTTTTACTACACGGTAGATAACATGAGACTCAAATGTTGTCAATGACCATGAAAGTTACTCCCAACCTCTGAGAAAAGATAGTGTTTTCAGATACTATTGTTATTAACAAAGCAAATTTAACCTAGAGATTTTTGAAATGATAATAATTTATTTCTTTATTCATAAGTTTTTTGTTTGGTTTCCCTTGGTTGCATTTGTTTCTTGTAGTGTCTTCCATTGCTCTAAGAACAGTATGTTTATGTTTCTCTGCATGCTCAGTGATGCAAGCATTTTTTTGCTTAGTTTTTGATAGAGATAATGATAACCCTAAACTATATAAAAGCTGCACAGCGAGCTGCTGAGAAAGCATTATATCAAGAGAAAGAACAGGTGCTGCTGCCCTCCCTGCAGTGGTTAGATCTTAAAAACTTACTGAAAGTTCATAGATGTTATGTGAGCAACATTTTAGTTACAACATGTCTTTAGAAAGGTTTCATTCAGGTATATTATTTTCCTCTCTTAAAAAGATAAACAGATACATCACCTAGGACTCTAACACAGATTTGGGTGTCCATGATTAGTGTCCTCTACTTTAGCCTCACCTCTAACCCTGTTTTGCTTCTAACCTTCAATCAGCATGGCCACATTGACGCAGCTCTCCATGCATGTCCATGTTTTAACCAACCACCTGATTCATCCACAGACACCATCATTTCAAATATTAACTTTAAAAAGCAAGAGATACATTTCCCTCTGAACCTACATTTCCTTTGCAGGCAAAACCTTGGCACAAATGTAATATACACAAGTAGAATAAATTCAGAAAAAGGAAAACTATGTGAAAACCAACCTAAGGTCTACCTTATAGGAAAAGTGTGTGAATTATGCTGTAAACGTTTGTGTAAGTGTGACTCTTACCTTTGTAGAGTGAGGCTGAGGTTGCCTGTGCAAGCCTTAATCTTGTTCTGAGCTTCAAGGTGATTCATACCCTCTGAAGAAATACCGTTGATAGAAAGTATGATATCTCCGATGTTCATCCCAGCTTTAACTGCCTTGCCGCCATCAGTCAGCTGCAAAGGAACACAAAAACAAACAGTTCAATATTGAAAGAATAGATTTGGGTTATACCAGCTCTGTTTAATGAGGAGTCATCTTTTCTTTCTCCATATAATCTCCAATTTCAAACACTTATAATTCAAACCTAGTGTTTTCTCATGTTAAAGACATGAGAAGGACTTTTCAGGGAGTTATGTAAGCACATTTGTTTGATTTGTTTCTCATAACCAACAACCATTGTGATCTCCTTTCCTTTTCCTGTCTTATCAGCTGAGATAGGAATCTTGTTCTCCAAACATTTCTCAGATACTACTCAACTTCCACAGCAACAATCTGCAAATAAAAAAATGACTTGGACACATGATGGAAGAAATGAAAACTGAAAAGTTTTAAAGCTAAAACCTTTTAACTATGAAACATCTTGGTTTTAATGTTACAAATATTCTGAATCCGACTCAAGGTCGTCTTTAAATAATCTTTTATTTTTGGTGCTTAAAGTTCCATCTATCTTGGTTCAGTTCTTTTCCTACTTTGTATTCCAATCCACCATGACAGCTTTGTTTGTTTTTTTATGACGCATATTGAGGCCTTAATAGGTGCTAAAATAAAGGGCTGGAATTTGTAAAAAATGCACCTTACTGTCAGAAAGTGGAAAACTGATTACAGAGGAACATTTAACTCTTGTTTTTATATTTAATCAATCATTACCACGTGTTTATAGATGGTATAATGAAAGTCCACACAGATCCTGAATACTTTAGTTTAAGGTCATTGTGTAATAGAACCAAAACAAGTACTTTAAAACATTCTTTTCCTAAAACCAAGAACAAATACCTGAATAACAAGACCCCAAATGAAATATGTTACGAAAAATATGATCCCCTAATGGTCAAATCTTTAATTTAGACATATTTTAATACTAGATCAATCAGATTAACTGCTTTAGATCCAAATATATAAAAAACCAAGGTGCACCAAGTGTTAAAAATGTGCTAGGCGTTGAACTCCATAACTGCATAGGGAAGTTTTTTTTTTGCAAAGGTAATTCTTCTCAAGCAGAAGGAAATATGACCAGAGAGTAGCAGAATATTAACTAATGCTAAGACAGGTAAACAAAGAAAAATACTTTATTCACTGCTTCCTCAGGCACTCAAACCAAAATTGACTATCTGTAAGCTCTTCTATCATACGGAAGATTTTCCAAAGCAAATGAAAAGTAAGACGAGATTACCTTTTTAGTATGGCTACCATAAAAATCCAAAGTATCACCTGGTTTTTATTATGAAAGCTAAAACAGGGTCTTAAAAGTGTCTTGCAGAGCGAAGTGAGAGTTAAGGCCAATGTTTCATCAATTTTCACTGTGCTGAGTCTTGCATTTTATGCATGGAAATAACGTCATAAAATCGTGACGACTGCATGACACGCTTTGAGGTGTGATGACTGACATGTTATTACACATAAGGCTGTGCACACCTCATCAATCAATCAGCACTCTCTTAACACACTCAAACCCTGCACAGCCATGCTGACTGCCAAAAGGACTCTGTGCACTCATTATCTTAGTCTTTATTACCACCATAACTTCATGTCATCTTTCAACGAGGTGATCCAACATGAATCAATGTGAAAATAGACAGTTTAAGTAAAGTGGGAAAGTTCATCAAAAGGAGTTTTCTCAATATTTTGTCTGCTTGCTGGTTTAGTTATTGAGCGAAACAAACAAAATCACTAACCTCTTACAGACAACTCAGCAAATTTCTAGGATCCCTTATCTTGCATCTGTTATCCTCACCCCCATTCAGTTGGGTGAAGCTATTTATACGAACCAAAACTGATAAGGACAGCGAAACAAAGAAAAACAACATATCCCCTTTCCTCACAGCTAAAGAATGCATTCAGGTTGGGCAACTCTGAAATGCAGCCATTGTCCCATTGTGTTTACTCTCAACGTAACAAAATAGAGGAAAAGAATGGGAAAGGGAATGGAGGAATGAGGAAGTGACACCACTAGTGCCAGCAATTGCCACATTTTTCTCTGGGCTTTGAAGAGCGCTGCTTTCTTCCCCTCACTTGCTACTTGATCAGTATCAGGAAGTCTACAGCTCAAAGCTGAGGCTGATGTAAGGATACCAACGTCTAGGACAGCGGTTCCCAACCTTTTTGGACTTGGCCATTATATAATACCATGAGTTGGTTGTTATTTTCCAAAAAAATAGAAAGTACAACTGATTATAAAATGAACAATATC
>NW_015151828.1:106110-123879 GCF_000732505.1 Cyprinodon variegatus | reverse complement strand
AATATATTACATTTCTGACTGTATATCCCTGTAATTATTACACACTGTAGCTTTAAGCCTGGATCAATATTTATTTTTGATTATGTTCATGGTGGGGAATGCTGCTTCACAGCAGCAGGTTGAGCCAAACATACTCAAAATGTGCAGGGTGATCTTTGAGCACACCATTTCACTTTTCTGTTGCCAGTTCACTGTAGTTCTTCCAGCAATCGACAATTTCTCTGCTTTTCTCCTTCTTTCCCATGGCCCAGTTTGCCACAGGTTTGCCTGCTGACACAGCTCATTGGCTAATTTGTATCACATGTAGCCCGGTCCCGGCACTCTGGAGGGCTTTACCATATTAACAGGAGAAGTGGCGCAGGTGAAGTTAGACACTGTCATCGGACAACATGCAGTAATTTATAAATTTTTTAAATCAATTTGGGTCCGGATTAGCCAGCCGATGGGTCTGGATCCGGACCGCGGTCCGCTAATCTGTGACCTCTGCTCTAGTCTTATAGAAAATTTAAATATGACTTTCTTTTTTTTAATCTTTTTGGTTGCTAAAATCTTGGTTTATTTTGCATTTGGCTCCTTAAAAAGTAAAACCCATCCCAGACATATTTTATTTAATTTCTTTATCTGCAAAGTAAAATATTAAAGGTTTTCATGTACCCCCTGCAATGCATTGACAAACCACTAGGACTGCTAGTACCCCTGGTCGGGAATCACTGGTCTAGGTCAGCAGTGCCCAACCACTGGGCCGCAGACCAGTACCGGTCCGTTGGTCATTTGGTACCGGGCCGCACAAAAAGAAAAAAGACTGGACATCAGGAGCACACTTTGTGTGTCATTGTCTCCGATTACGCCTAGATGGGACCAGCTTGTTTCGGAGAAACAAGCTCAGGGCTCCCACTAATTCAACAGTGGTGAGTTTTATTTTTATGCTGTTTGTATTTGATTTTATGCAGGTCGTATAATTTTATTTGATCGTATTTTTCCCCCTCACACTTTAAAGACCCGTCCGTGAAAATATTGTCTGACATATAACTGGTCCATGGCGCAAAAAAGGTTGGGGAACGCTAGTGTAGGTCATCTATGATGAGGCCACATGATATAATAGGGCTCTGAAAAGCCCAGTGTGTGGACAGACTCCTTCCTTTAAGTGAATCACTTGCTAATTAAACGTGTGACACAGATTCTGATGTACCTACAAGCATTTAGTGAATCATATTGGTTTACTTTTAATGAAGCAACCAACATTCTCAGAGTATTCGTCACAATCCTCGTTTTCAAAACCTCTGTTTTCACAAGTGGAAAAGGCTTGTAGATTGTGATGATTATAAACAGCTTCATGTTCAAGTTGAATAAATAATCAAATAAATAGAGAGTAAGGGTTACATTTTGAGTTCACTCATCCTCTTTATCCATCCATTCTAGCACAGAGATCACACAACGGCCTACATAAATAGTTTCCATAGAGAAAATCCTCCTTTTATCATCTTTTTGTCTTGTCAAGAAGTTGACACTCATCCATATAAAATGTATTCATTAAAATAGTTTTACTTTTTCTATCCTCCTCCTCAACTTTTCAAATGTCTTTTTTATTTTCAGAACAGACTTTAAAGTATGTCAGCTATTTTGAATCCCACAGTTTCAGAGATCGGTACTAGAGAAACTGGAATTTTGTGCAGCATAATAAGAAACTTCTCTGAAGCGCACATTTTGATTTACTGTAATCTGAAGTGAACAAACCATACTTTGTAAATCCCAACTTTCCCCCATTCAATCACTGTCGATCTCATGTGGATACAAAACAAATAGATGTTGAGTAAGAATCTCTGGCATGTGGAGTCTATAAATATAAATCAAGCGAGGTCCGGGAGAAACTCGTGACAGAAAGCAGATAAGTTATAAAAATTGACATTTGCTGTTCTCCAAAGAGAGAAGTATTTTGTCACATAGTGTTTAACCAGATCCTATAATTTCATGTCCACCATTAAAACTTGGAATTACTTAAATCTTCGCAACATAAAATGGAAAAGACCATGTAATGGCTGTGTAAAAATATAATGTAATTACTGGAGTGGGTGATGGCTGTGCTTTTTAAATTAATAAGGGTAACTGTCCAGCTGTGTTGAAGCGAATGGGATTTCGCCTGCATCATAGTGAGGCCACTGTTTCGTGGTTTTCTTCGCCATACTGGTAAATTTACTGCTCTGCAGTCATTAATAATGACTGGTTCTTTCAGTGTGGTTCTGTGAAGGCAATAAGTCAGACAAGTAGCTGGGAATTTAACATGTTATACAGCTCTAACAGAAATTATGTTACATTTTAACCAAAAAGAACATAAAAAAAAACATTTTTGTTGTGTTAAAAAAGTGTCCCCTTTGCCTAAAAAAGCAAGCAACCATAGTATTATCCTTGATGAATGGAAGTTTAAAGACAAATTGGCAGTCTATTAATGTTTCAGTTAAACATAAAGCTGATTCTTTAAACATACTTGAAAACATTTAAATCTAAATAATACACTTTAACATCTTTCATCAACACCTTTTCTCGACAGTTTAACTAGCCATTGCTTTCAGCCTCTCCCATTGTCATGAGGACACTAATCACCTCCCCTGGTTCTCAGTGTGCAACTTCCTGCCTTTAGCGAAAGCATGGAGTAAGGAATGGAGTTGTCTCACATCTGAGAAGTCATGCTACAGGAAGTATCTTGTGGTGGGAGGTGGAAGGCCAGTGAGCCGCATGCCATGTCTGAGCAGGATGGAGTAAGACGGAGGACCTTATATGGAGAGGACTTTGGTTTAACGCTCCTGTCATCACAAACAAGGAAAGGCAGCTCTCTGTGACACAATGCTGCCAGATTAAATACCTCAGTCCATGTGTGAGGCTTCTGATGCCAAATTTTAGACAAAAACCTATAAAGTTTCAGATCTACTATGACTTGACACACTACTAATGCATTTCATCACTAAAGCTACTCATTAAACACAGTTTGTAAAATGTAGAATAGTTGGGAAACAGAAAGGAACATTTATGGGTTCATACAGACAAGCATGGCATGTGATTTAGTCTTATGTACTCACTTTGACAGTGGATTTACGGATATTTCTGAGCTTCTTTTTCTAAAAGAACATCCCAACAATGCTATATAGATTCTATATAAATATGAATTAGGGTATAGGTTCAACCAATATATATAAAAGATTATAAAAACCTAGGAATTGTGCTTTTTAAGACAAACAATCAAGCTTCCATAAACATGACACCGAGCATAGCACTTCCGTGTCGGTAGCCACTACAATAGTGTCTGTGTCGTTTCCAAAATAAATAGATATTAATGTTTTTTCCTCTCTCTCTTGTGAGTGCTTATTTGTGCAGAGTGTTTGACTGCTGCAAAGTAACTCCCCCTCAAGGATAATATAAAGTCTGCCACATCAATTCCACTTCAGGACTACGGGGCTGTAGATAACTACAAGTTCAATTTGCTTTAAGTCTTCATTTACTAAATTGAAAACATAAATGAATACCAAGCTATCATGCAAAAGTTGCAGTATTAATACTCTTGTTTGTGGCAAGCAGAACACAACAGTGTGGAGGCATCTGCATACCAAAGGATCATCTTCTCAAAGCCAAACATCCCAATTAAGGACATGAACAGTGGTAGACAAGCAGTTGTCATGGTTTGACCTCAGTCTGTTACTATATCACTGTGGCAGCTACAAAACCTGAGATGCCAGGAAAACCTTAAAGGAGCTCTAAGTCAAATTACCATGACAACACAAACAAAAACACACAGTGAAGCCCCGACCATGCACTGAATACTAAATACTCCTCATAGACAGGTCCAGAAGAGAGCCAGCTGGTTTACCCTGCTGAGCCAGAAGATATGAAAAGGTTTGAGGGAAACCCAGGATTGGGCCCTAACTCCATCCTGCCTGGTTTGAAGTGAGATTTGAGATAACAGCATCCTGCGTTACAACACAATGTAAACAGCAGGTCTTTATCCAAAGGGGCATTCTTTGGACTTTTTGAGAAAAAAGAAGACATTAAATCAATAAAGCACCACATAATTATACATGCCTGATAATAATTTTAATGGTGGCACAAAAAATTGCAGGTTTTAGTCAAAGCTCTCCCCATGTCACAAATCATCTGCAGCAACGGATTAAAGAATCTTTCTAAAAAGTATGAATGATCTAAATCAAGTGACAGCTCAGCTACTCTTTATAGCCCTGCCATATTGCATAAGTAAACCTAAAAGCACCCCCCCCAAAAAAAGATCCAGACAGACAGAAACCAATCATGCAGGGATCAAACAGATACTGCAGAGAACAGCTTCTAGTAAATCCATATGGATCCTGAACGCATCCCCAGCAGCCTGCAGAGTGCACAATGGATGCTTAGGAAAGTACGAGCTGCTTCCCAGCTAAGCAGCACAAACCACAACTTGTCTCTGTGGTTTCCTAAAATGCAGGGTATGTTTTTATCCTTTAACAGCTCGCTTTTATTTGTTTCTGCACCAGCATTTATGGCTAAAACCAGACAGCCAGCATTGTCAAAGAGCCAAAAAAGATAGTTATGTTTGGAGTCCTAAAACTTTCTTAAATGAAAGAAATGATATATCCAACACAGTGGCAGCTTTTTAAACACCGTTTTTGATTTCTGAAGCAATAGTTAAACTGCCAGGCAGAAGAAAGACAGAAATACGACAAATAAACACAGACACTTCCCTTACCTTAAGCATAAATTATATTTCTTTTACTATGTATGAGAAAAGTTCTAGTACAAAAGGCTTCCTTAAGTTAGTTTCCTCAGTATTTCATGGCGGTTTATGGAGGTCTGTCGAGTCTGCGGAGAGGAAATTAAACTGCAGTTTTGGCCACCGTCTCGGCTGCTTGGACTTAACAGTGTTTCAGAAAAATGTCTGAGAAGAATAATGGCTGGTGGGTGAAGGGGCTGTTTAAAGACGGATCAAAGAAGGCAGTAAAACGCTGCTACAAACAAAATTACACTCACAACACTTTCAAAAAGGGGAAAGTGTCCAAATTTAAAGCTATAACATCTCAGGGAGGGGTTTGCTTTAAAAGAAAAAAAAAATTATTTATATATATATATATATATATATATATATATATATATATATATATATATATACTTACCCCCTACTCTGGTCTGGATACTCTGCACAGACTAGTTCCTATTTATACAGAGTTGAACCAAACTTTCCCATATTAAAAAATACAGTGACTAAAAACAGAGCCCGTATGGAGGTAGGAGACCTTCTGCAAATACAGACCTAAAATTAGCCTGCATGTTTTCAGAAAATATGACAAGCCACTTACAACAGCAAATAAAAGGAAAATAAAGAGAAAGAGGCCAAAGGACAAGGAAGAGCATGCTTTCCAACAGTGGAAAACAGTTAAAAAGAGATCTCTGAAGGGAAGCAGCAGCTTCATTCTACAGGATCTGGACGAGTCGGAGGAAAAACAAACAGAAACACACACACACACACACAATCGGATTCATGCCCCAAAAGGCATTCATAAGGCATTGGGTGGTCCCAGTTTCAACACTTACCATCACTAAAACAAGTTAGATATTTCACTTAAAACGTCAAATGCGATTTTACCCTGCATATGTTATGTACTTAATCAAATACATACAGCATGCCCCCACAGCATTACAAACAGAAAATGCTCTGTTATATAGTGCATAATACAATTTTTCCAGTTATTAAATGATATTTTAAGCACTAAAGCTGAAAATCCCTTTAAAAGGAAATCACAATGATTGTTTGAGGTCATTCTGCAGCAAGCTTTATATTTTATCCCCAATCATTAGCTCAGTTACATGTGGTAGGCATATGTAAAATATAGCTATTACATCATTACTCCATGGAAACACCATTCATCAGAGAATAAATACAAGCTCAGATGTGTTGTCAACAGATGTATTTTCCATTTACCTGGTGAGTGCATCTAACATGGCAGGTTTCTGATGAACCCTGAAACAAGCTTGAGGTCAACACAATTTTCTCCCTCACCAATCTAAGGGATTAAAGCAGCAGTGAAAACTATTTGCAGATGTTTCCAAACACGTCTTGTCTACTTACTCTACAAAATGGATTGATTCCAATGATGTTGTCCATGTCTAAATGGAGGTTAAATTATACATCATAATCCAACACAGTCAGGACACAAACCAACCACCGAATCATAAACAAATCAGACAGGATCGTTTAAAAAAGCCTCACTATAAACAAGAAATCAGAGCTATTTACTCAGACTTCGCAAGGATTTTTGAAATAAAACACTAACTGGTAATTAGATGTGATGAGGGATTTACTTCAAACCGCAACTCATTCGACGTAATACGCATATTCAGAAGGCGGCAGTATAATTTTACTGATAATCAGAAAGTAGTACATTCGGAATCTTTTAAACATAAAACCTATATGGTGAAATTTACTGAGCAATTCAACATAATATGAAGAAGGTAAAGAGTTTGTGAAGTGGTTAAAACCATTAAACAAAGCAAGAGGCAACATTTTCAATAAAACCTTGCTGAAAATGAAGTTATCTGATTTTTTTTCCCCCACCAAGTAACTGAAAATACCACTGACCAATAGAGTCTACGCGCTTACTATGACCAAAGATTAAATAAATACAAAACATTAAACTATTAATCACATGTTATATCAAGACATTTAAAAAATGATCAAGTCTTATTCTGATATCATGCAATGAACTTGCAGTGCTTATAGCAGAGCCACATTGCATGAAGTTGAGATATATCTAAACGTACATTTCCTGTCCCACAGTTATTAATATTTAGCATTGGTAAAAAAAATTAATTTTCCTTTTTAAATAATGAACTTTGACTTTAATTTCTTAATGGTGGGATGATTAAACAGCTGTAATTCTTATCTAATCTACAAAATTATCAGAATGATTCATATAGTTTTAGAACATTAGGAAGATTAGAAATCATAAAATGGCCTTTTTATTTTTGACGCACATTTTGAATGTAAGACTCCTGCCATGTTTTAGAAACCTATTACACATACAGTAGACTAATATATTTCAAGCCTTTATATGTGTAATTTTGATGAGTGTTGTGCACAGATAATTCAAGTCCTAAATTCAGTCTCAGAAAATGTGCCATAAAATGAAGGCTGGGGTGTAATTGAAGTCCAGGTTCCTTTGAAAGGAGGTAACTTCCTTCAGGTCTTCTGCATTGTTGTCTATCCTGCTGGTGTCAATACTCCACAGGTTCTCTGTGGGGTTCAGGTCAGGCCAGTTTGTTTGCCAGTCAGGCTTAGCTCACCATAGTCATCCTGGTGTGTCGGTAATTTCAGCTGGAAAATGAAATCAACATCTCCATAAAGCTTTTCAGAAGAAAGAAGCATGAGTTGTTTTTTTTTTTTATGTCGTGGGAGATAGCTGCTCTGACAGCTGACTTCTGAAAACATAATGGACCAGAACCAGCCGATGACATTAACACAAATTATTACACCGGACTTTAAGCAGCTTCAGAGCCTTCCCACCCTTCATACACTTTGTGGAGCCCTGACCTCCAAATAAGATTCAAGCTTGCCTTCTTTTTATCTCTGGACAGTTGAGCTATAGTAAGAATTTATCCTCCTTTGCCAAGATGTTTGTAGTCAATGAGTAGGATTTGCAGTCGCAGTTGTATTTGGGGCTTCTGTCCAGTCAGCAATCATCCTCATCAGACTGAGAGAGCATTAAGAGTTTCAAAAATACATTTTTTTTTTTTTTTTTATTCTAATTTATACTTGAGGCATCAAATTTGGGAATTTAGAAAAACCTTTTAATTTTGAGATTCCTTTACTTTGTTTAAAACCACATGAGTTTGGGATATTTTAAGCTTCATATAATCTATGAAATCTGTGAGGTTTCCATGATAAATGTTCATCAAAGTGTTTTTGTGTTTCAAAATTATCCACATTTAATGGCGCATCAATACTTTTTTACCACTATAAAATATTATAAAAATTTGCTTTAATAACGTTTAGATTATTAAATATTATATTATGTTAATATTAAAAGATCTTATAAATTCTGTTTCAACCATCTTAAGCACTTCAACTACTGTAAGCATGGTTACAATCCCAAAAGACAGATTAGATGTAGTGTTTGGTAGAATAGTCTTTTTAACTAGATATAGTCTTTTCAAATATATTGATCTTTTCATATATTTGGCCATGTTAATGGACTCCAGCTGTCGATGACAAAACTCAGTTTGTATTGTTTTATAGGACTCATGATGGGGAGATTATATGAAAAAACAAATCGAAAAAAGAGTAAGCTAAATGTTTTACTGCAATTGGCATTAAAATTATAATATTCACCAAAGCTTAATATTTTTGTTTGATACCATGTCCAGGGATTTTGCACACTGAATATTTCACTACACTTTAGTAAAAATGGTATAGTTCAATTAAACTGCTTGTTTACCTACATTAAACTGGTTTCTAATTGCAGTCCACAAATTTTCAAGAAGGTAGTGGTTGTGAGAAATAAAGAAGGGGTTTCATTCATTCCTAAACCAGTTTTAGCGGGTGTTTGGGAGCTTTTCAGCTGGAAACCTGGAACTATTATCTCCGTCCAAAACCTGATTGTTATTTAAAACAGTTTTTTAGCCTGGGTAGTTCCCAGCTTGTTCAGTAGAACTGAACCAACTTAATTATAAGCGGCCAGAACTGTGTGTCTCAGCAGGACCATTATCTCCAGCTAAAACTAACCTTTGTTTTTATTGGAACGGATAAACCTGGTTGATACTGAGCTTCTGGAATGTCTCTGACCTCAACTCTGAAAAAAAAAATGTTTACTACACTATCATAATAATACTACCGATGAGTGGATGTAGCGTCTGGAAAATTTAACACATTCCACTGTTATGTTTTCTTTTTTATTCTGACTTGTACTATGGAAGGAACTCTGCCATTCAATCAGCTCATGAATGTGGACGTGCTTCATTCATCAGCTGCTTTCACAGTGACAAGAGGTCCACTGACAACATTATGTCCTGCATACCACCATTATCGCAGCAGCAGGACTTTAAATAGTGTGGACGTCCAAATGCTGATGGACACATCACCAAATGAGAGACGTAATTTCTTTGCACACATGATAGTCGACATTCCGTAACTGATCCTGCCAACAACAAATAAACAGAGGAACTGACCTTGGTCAAGTCACTCAGATTAGAGTTTCATAACAGGAAGCAGCAAGACCTGAGTAACACCCCTCTCATTCTGCAGAAGTACACAAAGCACAGCCCATACTAGCTGAAAACTAAATGCCAACTTTTACTTGTATCGGACTGTTAGTATAAACTCCTACTGCGCAAAAGGTTTCCGTCTAATTTTTTAGCAGATCCTCTAACACAATGCTGGATAAAATGTCATCCGCAGCCATGAGCATAAATGATGGTACTGTGTATATGCAGATGCCAACAAAAAGCCAGAACAGTTTGAAAGATTCTGGTCAGTCCACTTTGAATTAATGTGGCAGAAAGTCCCCAAATAGTTATTACAGAACCACTGTGGCTCTCTAGAGTTACACTCAACTGCTTCCACAGCACACAGCACACATCACGTCTCCTGTGTCTTTAATCAGGGCAAATACCAGGAAGAGGGTAGGACGCTTATCCCTCATTCGAATGACACCAGTCATCAACGCCCATTTGCTTCATCAATGAAATATGTGCTTCACTTTTCAAATGGACTGATTATGTCAAATATTTAGTTATGTAACAGGATTTTGACAATGATAGGCAGAAAGACAGAGAGTAAAAATCCAAAGCTATAGCCCATGAGCAGTTAAAGGATCTGACCAAATCTAGAAATTGGTGTCCAACGGGAGGCAAATGGTCCTTTTGTCACTGAGGAGGCAAATGGCAAAATGCGCATTGGTTGGATTCCTTTGGGGTGACTGTCACGAGGTGACGGCAACACAAGTGTGGCTGTGTGTGTGTGTGTGTGTGTGTGTGTGTACCTGCCTTTCCCTCAGAGTGAGGACCATTTTTCCAATTTCACCATCAAATTGAGGACCAGTTGCTGCAAAGTCAGGACAATTTTGCCGGTCCTCACATGCTATTTTGCTAATGGTTAGGTCTAGGGCTAAGGTGTCAATTGGTTAGGGTTAGGGTTCAGTATGCATTGGTAAGGGTTAGGTTTATGGTTAGTTTTAGAGTTAGGGCATAGAAAGGGTTGAAAATGGCAAAAGAAATCAATGGAAGTCAATGGGAGTCAACACATGGTTCTCACTACGATGGCAGAACAAGTAGGGGTGGGTGTGTGTGTGTGTGTTTGTCCTCCTCACCCGAGAGATGGTAAGAGGCAAGCAGAAGTCCTTTCCTCCTTGCAGCCTAAAGCCCCACGGGGCTGGACCGATCAGGGAAACACTGTAGCTGCTGCTCATGATGCACCTAGAAGCAAAAAAAACTTATTAGGGATAGGCCTACAAAAATGGGTTTAAATTCTAAGCCCCAAATATACTCATTGGATGATCTCATGTAAACATAATTTTTTCGATTAATCCATCAATAATCAGATTTAAGCAAAAGATTCCTTAAAGAAGACTTTTTACAAAATGAAACTAGATGAAAATACATTTTTCCAATTGAGGAGTTATGGATAGAGCATATTCACAGACAAAACACATTTTTATTCGTTTCTTAAAAGCAAATTTTTACATATTTGTTTTTCCAATTTTGGTATCATTGCTGCTGAATGTGGTCTGCTCTGTCAGCTAAAGGCATGAAAAGGCATATGTATTTACAAATGAAAATAAAATAGACATTTATTTCATTCCAACCTGAACCAAAACTTGGCTAACTTTCACAATTTAACAATGAACGTAACAAACGCTACTTTCTAAAACTAAGCTCAGTCAAACTGGATTTAGAGTACAGAAGCAGCACATTTTCACGTGTCTCCCACAGGTTAATGGTTGGATTTATTTCTGGACTTTGACTGGGCATAGCTAATAAATCAACAAGCTTGGATCTCATTCTAAACCCTTACCACCCCAAAAATCCACAGGGGTGTAATGTGCTCAGATCACCTTGCAGAGTTTATTTCTGCCATACAGCATTTAAAACACATATCAAAAAGTTTCCTTGGTCGCATCTAACCAGACCACCTTCCTAGACTTGTCTGCAGAGTCCCATGCACGGCTTCATTTGTTATATCTTTCTTCCTAAAAGTCAAAATAGAGTTGTTGTTTTTTTTATTGAGTTACCAACTGGTGGTTTGCCTGTCAACAAATTTGAATCTCATGCTTCTCAGGTTAACGTTTGCAGAAGCTCTACTTAATTCATCCTCAGGGTTTAAAGCTCAACAGACAAGTTCAACAGAACATAAAAATAACTTGCATGCATTCATATCTAGCCCCCCCCCCCCCCCCTTTTTTTTGTTAATCACAAGAGGTGAAAAGAGACAAGATGTCTTTCAGATGCTGGACCTGCACAAGAAAGGAGTAAAGACAAGACACACCCAGGGCAGCGAGGGACTTGATAGAACACAGCTTTTACTGGAAGCTCCAAGCTACAAGCTCTCCTAGAATTTCTGTGACACCAAAGAAACCTCAGTGGCTGCACGTAAATTGTCATGTAAAAAATATATCAATAATGTCCAAATTAAGAATTAAAAGCACAAGAAGGCATTTAGACTCATGCAAGAGTAAAATATTTCATGCACTATAACATTTCCCTGTTTAATCCCTGTCTGTTGCATTCCATTTTCCATTGAAAAACTAAAGCTGTAAGCTCTTTGCTGGAAGCAGGACAAAGGACTAATGTATTGTTAAATTTATTAGAGTGACAGCTGAGGAAAGTGGTAAACCAGATTTGCAGAAGATATCTTTCCTTAAAGATTAAGGTGTGTGAGAGAAAATGTGTCCGTTAACTACAGAAACCCAACAGTCATGTGCAAATATCACCTTTGCCCCGACCATACAGGAAGGGTGCGTGCTGACACCAAAACCAAACATCAAACAACGCAAGCTTTATAGTTTGTTTACAACACATGAAATAGGATCTCTCGTATTTTATTAACAAGTTAGCGGGGAAAAAAAAGTTGTTTCTTGTGATAAAAGGTTAAAAAAAAAAATCATTTAAATCAGGAAATTGCATAGTGTATCCCATGTAATGCAGTAAGCATGCATCTGTGCACTGGGTTATAAGAGGACATGCCTTTCTGTCCCATTAAATATTTCATGTTTAAAAAATGTTTTGTCATCATAAAGGAATGTCTTTTTGAAGCTGCAAGTCAGGCTGCCTCTGGGACAAAGAACCACCTGCTGCAACCCGTCACCTGGTCCTGTTGTACCAGACGCATAGCAAATCGGAGGGGTTGTTTTCACACGATCTCCCATTCAAGCCTGAAGGGTAATAAGGGGATATAACGAGGGGAGACGTGAAAGTGTTGAGAAAAAGGAAAGGAAATCATTTCAAATAGATGCTTATGATAAAGACAAGCTCAACACCTGAGAAAATCCATCTATTTACTGTCCACAAAAGGACTTTTTCCCATTACGACATAAATAAGGCTGTTATCTGCATATTTCACCATGTCTGCAGCGGTGGAAAAGACAAGAGAAACAAAGTAAAGTCAGAAACATGAGGGCAGGTTACAGAAGGGCACCAAACACGCCTTTTGAATAAAACAGGAAAAGTAAACAACTGTTTTCCTTTCTCTTCTACACGGGCTGATAAAGCTTCAATAAAAAGATAGAGGATGGGTTTGGAAGCGGTTACAACATTCACTCCAAGGCAAATGTGGGTAGATCAGTGAAACTTGGCAAAATACCAAGGCAAAAAGTCAAACAAAATTAATCAAGAAGAAAATCTAGACACCCTAGAAATTCAGATTAACGTAGGTGGCTATAAAAGAGGATTTAGTTTGTTTTAAGCTATGTATTTGATTTTGCTGTTTAATAATAAAAAAAAAAAGTTCAACAGGGGAATTGAGAAAAAAGTAAATATTAAGAAAGTCTTATAAATCATCACGGTGGAAAAACCCACCAAATTGTGAATGAGATAAAGCAGGTTAACCAAAAATCTGCTGGCTGAAAGTTTCATAAAGCAGTTGGCTTTAAAGTGATTGCATTGAAAAGAAGTTAGCCTTGGACTAACCCTGGTTTGATCACTAAAACAGGCATTATTATAGCGCTGGAGGCCATCTTCAGTGACAGCTTTAGAATGTATAAAGCAGCAGGCACAGTGCCCCTCCACGTGAATAAGAAAACAGGAATTTTTTTTTCTCATTTCTTTCATTTTATTGAGTGGAATAAATCAGTACAGGTTTGATTAGTGGTTATAAGTTTTTACACTGTAACAAATATAAGCAAAGACAACAATCTTATGTTTTTTTTTTATTTTTTATTATTATTATTTTTTAGTAAAACAGTTTTGGAGATCTCAGATTATGGAACAACTGAGTTCAGAGATTTGGCCTTCCTCTTAGTATTTATCTGACGACAGGAAATGCAGTGAAAATGACTTTGACACAAACAATATATTATATTTAAGCACTCTCATCAATTTACCAGAGATGTACCGACCCAATTTGATATTGGTTATCAGTCTAATATCAGCCAAAACACTAACATCAGAATAGATCTGATTACGTCTAAAATCTCCAATATTAACAAGGTGATGGAAAAACTCCACACATGTTTATGTCATTGGTTTATAATAAATGAGTGAGTTGGGTTGCTCAGTGGAACAGTGGGTAGCACTGGTGCCTTGCAGCAAGAAGGTTCTGGGTTTGATTCCCAGCCCGGGTCTTTCTGCATGGAGTTTGCATGTTCTCCCTGAGCATGCGTGGGTTCTCTCTGGGTACTCCGGCTTCCTCCCACAGTCCAAAAACCTGACTGCTAGGTTAATTGGCTTCCCCTTAGGTGTGAGTGTGTGTGCGTGAATGGTTGTTTGTCTCTGTGTTGCCCTGCGATGGAGTGGCGACCTGTCCAGGGTGTACCCCACCTCTCGCCCGTAGACAGCTGGAGATAGACACCAGCACACCTCGCGACCCCACTTGGGACAAGTGTGTAAGAAAATGGATGGATGCGTGAGTTGTTCTCGTATCTGTTCTTGTTGAGAATTATTTTCTGTTTGAATAAAATCACTTGATCAAAACTTTTCTTATATTTTACACAACAACATGAGTAATAAAAGTAAGCGTGATTTTGTGCTGATATCGTATTGGGTCAATGTTGGTATTAGTCAGCACTCAAAGCTGCGATATCTGCTTCGTATTGGAAATTAAAAAGTCGGATCAGGAACTTGACACCAATTGCAACCATATCTCTGGGGAGTCTTCATCGAAACTGCGATTATCCCTCATATAAATGATTCTATTCATTTTTTAAAACAATGTAGCAGGCACCTAAAAAATTCATTAGAAATGCTATTATCTGCTTGCCTTAGATTAAGACATTGACATCTAACTTTCCCATTTAAGGTCTTGTTTAACCTTTTTCTTCAAAGCTTAATCTGTGAGTCTACAATGTAGACAGATATGTACAGTGTCCAAATTTCAAAACCCTTAAGGCGGAGTTCTTCAGCAGGGGGTCCGCGACCCCTAGGGGGTCCATGGAGGTACATCATGGGGGTCGTGAAAGTTTTGGTTGATTAGACTTTTTTTTTTTTTTATACTCCCCCTGCAATTTTGTCCCCTAATTGATTTTTTTTTTTTATTACACATTACCATGAATTCAACACACTGTAGTAAACAGATAAATGGAGGAAGAAGATGTCTTTCAGTCATCAATGCTCACATTCAGTGACACACAGGAGCTCTTTCAAGCTGGGCACCGTTTCATTCACACCTGTCCCATCAACCAGGAATCCGAATCAGAAAAACTTTAATAATCCTAGGGAGAAATTATTTTCGTTACATTACTCCATCTGTAATAGAGTGACTATAGGACCAGTTTGAGATAACAAAATTTCATACAATATATATATAATTAGGGGGTCCCCGCTCCATATTGCCATACGTTTGGGTGTTCTTGGCCTGGAAAATGTTGAAAACCCCTGCCTTAGGGAATACACGACTCTGAACTGCTCCGTTTTGCATAGTTTTCAGTGTTTTTATTTCCCGGTGAAATAGAGCGACTCATGAGTGTTGAAATTTGGTTCACAATGACTCAAGTCATGATAGACGCACATATATCAATAGCATTACCTAATAAGGAGAGAACAAACATTAGGCCCATGCCCCTGCTTGTTTTGCAGTCGTCAATGATATCATGTGTAGACATGAGCAGACACACCTCTCAGTGTTCTCCCACAGATGAGACAGAGTCAATATGTGCATCACAATTCATCAGCAACACTCGTATCAATACATCTGTAAGTCTGAAAGAAATTACCCCCTTTGGGCCTCATCTGTCAAGTTCCTATCGTGTTGGCACCATTGCAAAGGATTTCAACACTTTCTTCCCTAAAATATTGCCTTAAATATTTAAAAATGTTGTAGAGCTGAAAGGCATGGCAGAGAACAGAAATATTTTGAAAGATCCTTTTTAGGCAGAGACTGACTGCAAAGTAAATAGAAGATGCTGACAGGGGCAGTTTGGATTTTTGCTGAATCTTCTTATTTGATCACCTCCAGGGTTGTATGGGTTTAAAATCCCGTGTGGAGAAAAAAAAGTACGAATCAGTTACAGTCTTACAAATAGTAATACGGCACTTTGCAAAACTATTAAACATTCACCTTCTGTCATGTGGCAACAAGAAAGCGCCAATGTCATTCATCTGAATTGTTTCAAAAAGCAAAATTATGGCCATTCTAAGTCACACAGATCTAATATCTTTGTAAGAGTAGCAAAAGAAAACAATTTCTAAAAAAAAAACATTTGTTTTTTTGTGTGACCTTTGCACGACCATTTGTGTAACCATTGCACCAACACGAAATTGGACATATCATGGTGTGGGGATAATATTCGTCAGAAGAAAATTTGTGAAAGGGAATATACTTAACAATGGAGGTAAGGGTCACCTATTTGCAGGACGACAATCCTAAACATCCAGCTAATGCTACAAGAACTACTACAATGGAGGCTTCTTCATGTGATAACCTGGGCAAAGTTCAGTTTCAACAGAGAAACCGAGTTAAGACATGAAAAGCTCTACACCTAATCTGACTGATTTTGAGCTGAGAACGGGCACACCCAGAGCAACTGTTGCTAGATTGTTAAATAAGGAGGCTGAATGCATCTGCATCACACCCTGAAGAGATCGACTTGTAAAAAACGTTATAAAACGATCCACGTATTCCTCTTACTCCACAATTATGCACGGTTTTGTTTTTGTTTCTTACATAAAATTCATCCTGAGGTTCAAGCGACATAAAAGCTTTTACAAGGCACTGCAAGTTTCTAATTAAGTTTAGGCCAGTACAGTTAATTTCCAAATAAAATTAAAAAAATAAAATAAAAACAAAGGTCAATATTGAAAAGGTTTGTTTTTGTTTTCCTTATGGATTCCAACTCGTCACCTGAATTAAATGCTGAGCCTCTCCTTATCTGACCTCAGCTTTGTGCGTCACACCAAAAGCTGTTTCTAGCCTTGTTTACCTCAAGTTTTATTCAAAAGAAAGAATGTCTCCAAGTTTTACTGAGAAATGCGTGTGAGATTGTCCAGCTTCAGGTTTCAGATGTAACGCCCATTTCACAAGGTTTCAGAAGCAGACACTGCTGCTAGGTAACTATACAGACTCTAAGGGGCCATTTTTACTGCCCCTTATCAGAACACTTTCACTAAAGATAAAATGAGTCTCTATTTATCCAAATAAAATGCTAAAATAACTTATATATGAGCACATATTCCTAATTTATAATCTCATTTATTTAACTTAAACTATCCCTTAGCAAAAAGTAGTATACTTAAAGTAAATTTTATTAAGAATACTTAAGTATAAGTTTAGAAAGTATACCGAACAGAGTACTTTGAGTATTACAAAAAAGTAATACTTCTTCAAAACTAAATTGGGACATTTTTAAGTTTACTAAAATATACTTTAGTGATCAATAAAGTAAACAATAGTATAGTCAAGTACATTTGACTATACTATTGTTAAGTATATGAAATATAGTTTAGAATAAGTAAACTCTAAGTGCACTGCCTGATTTTAAGTATGACATTAGTGCACTTTTAGTATACTTAAATAAACTACTTTTTGCTAAGAGATATAAAGTGTGGATAATAAAGGTCATAAATGGAACATTTACTTTTCCTATTTTCATGAACTATACCTACTGCTTATATAATATATATAATATATCTATACTATATAAAGAAGATATTTCGCTTATAAATCGTATTTATCTATAGTGAACAAAACCCCAGAGTGTAACAGTGAAGGATCAGTCTGTCCACCCATGTGTTAATTTGGAGAAGGTGCATGACCGCACTGAAGCTCAGAGGGTGTGCCATAAAACACATCATAACGATACAATAAAACACCATGTTCGCTCAAAAACATATTTTATCTATTTAAAAGTTTTACTAATACATTTTAATTTGGACTGAATCGGTTAGTTCTGAACTGCAGCTGTCTAACGGAAACCAACAAAAAATATGAAACAAACTAACAGAATAATTCATATTAAAATAAACATTTTCTAATTGCACTCGGTTGCTCACCTTATCTGAGGGAACCGCTTTTAGTGTTGAGAGAAAGAAGCGACTTCTGGTCTGTTCTCAGTTTCTAAGAACTGAATGAGCGGAACTAAAACTTCCGCCTTTAAG
>NW_015151828.1:96664-105960 GCF_000732505.1 Cyprinodon variegatus | reverse complement strand
GAGAGAGAGAGAGAGAGAGAGAGAGAGAGAGAGAGGGAGAGAGAGAGAGAGAGAGAGAGAGAGGAGGGTTAGAGCAGCTCTCCTAGGCTGGGGGGGCAGCACTGCTGCAAGCTGCAGGCACAGGCTTGTCCTGAAGGTGGGGAAGACAGAGAACGCACTGAACGACCTGTTAAAGGCAAAGAAACCCAGAGAGCACCTAAATATATACATCTTTGGATGGTCAAATCATAAACTTCTAACGGAAAGTTAAGCTTCATTTATCTATTGTGACTTTTTGCTTGTTTGGAAGGGTTTCAGACATCCCAAGTTCCAAAAACTCTTAACAGTAATTTCTTAAACAGAAAACAGAACAGTATCAGTCTTTTGTTTTTATTTTTCAATACTTTCAATCTTGTAGCCTTGAACACTGGTTGTGCTTTCTGTTTTTCAGCATGTAGTGCACATCGCCACGGTGTCATCACTCCTCACCATGGGTGGTTCTAGAAAGGGGCCAATGGGGGCCAGTGCCCCTGTAGATCATGTCCTGAAGACATAGGCTACGTTCACACTGCAGGCCTTGATGCTCAATTGCACTTTCACAAGTGGAGCAGTAGGGCCATAGTGTTTCACTTTTTTCATGCATATATATTGCTTTATTATAATTATNCAGGCCTTGATGCTCAATTGCACTTTCACAAGTGGAGCAGTAGGGCCATAGTGTTTCACTTTTTTCATGCATATATATTGCTTTATTATAATTATGCAAGGAGTTTTACAGATTATATGGACACAGCAATGTAAACAGAATAGAAGAGGAAAAGCTGAAAAAAAGAGAAAAGATCAAAGAAAGAGGAGATAGAAAGGAGATAATGATAAAAAATTCAGCTTCATCACCTGCAACGAGATGTAAAAAGAACAGCACAACCAACAGACATGGAACAAGACATACAATAAAGAAACAACTTGAAACTATCGCGGAAGTGGTATTATTTAATCTGACATGTGCTCTATGTTACCTGAAGATAAGAATGTGGGCTTTCTGTTCAATTCCGATTTTTTTGCAAAATCCGATTTTTTTACACTGCCGTTCATATTTCCAAATATATGCGACTTGTATGTGATCTCCTGTGTGAACTGCTGTCATACAACGAGAGTGTCCTGCATGCGCAGTAGAGGACACAATGACATCACAGGCCAGCGTGCTCTTTTTTTCCGGAAGTAAACATGGATGGTAGTGCCGGCGCGCATCTAGCGGTCTTTTCCAACCATTAAAAACGCAATCTTTTCAATATGGTTAAACATAAATACTGCTCTCCGCATCATCATCTATGGTTGTTGTTTTTCTTTCCGCTTCTGCGTAGCAAGACGCATAATAGTAACCTTTGTCAAATATTAATGACATTCAGAAGTTTTACTTTGCTCCTTGTTTTCTAGTTTTAATGGTTTAATTCTTATTTTGTTGTGTTTTCTGGTTATTTTCAGTTTTCAGGTTTTTTTATTCGTTGCCCTCTGCTGCCCTCTTGTGCTCTCCTTTTTCCCTAGCTCTTTTCCTGTTATGCTCGTTGGTTCACACCTGCCCCCAATCTGCTCATTAGTCCTCTCTGTGTTTCAGTCTCCCATAAATACTCTCTCTGTTCAGTTCCTCTGTGCTGGTTCCTCGTCTAACTTCCTCCAACTCCGTCTCTCTGAGTCTTCCTCCTCGTGATAGTTTCCCCCCCTGATGTCTCCATGGTTTCTGGTTTGTTTGACTTTGTTCTCATGTTTTGATTTTTGGATTTTGGATTCCTGCCTCAGTTGTTTGTTTACTCTTCATCAAATCATCAAGAAACCCACCTCTGCCTCCCTGCCTCTGCATTTGGGTCCTCACACCACAACTAAATCCTGACACATAATACTTAAAAGAAATTCTAATGATTATATGCGCTGGAACAGACATGGTTACTGACAGGCCCTTTGGATCTATTTAATTCTTTTTCTTTACAAATTCTGTTTTACTAATTATTCAAAAACAATAAGGTGATAGCTTCAGTGGGATTGAGATAGGATCCCAGTTTTCATCTGCCAAATGTTTTTTTTCCACAACAAATAAAAAAAAAAGATCTCATTTTTACGGATGAATTTAACAGTTTTTCCTGAGTTCTAATTTAAATTTCATAGAAAAAGGTAGTTTTAACTTAAATTAAGTAAAAAAATATGTAAAACTCCTAAATTATAAATGTATATTGACCTCAAAAGAGATATCATTTTTATTGAACCTATTGAAAAGAAATTTCACTTTGCTCTTCTGGGCCCCCATGAAAATACGCTGGCCCCCTCCAGGCCCCCTGGTACATTTGGTCTAGATCCTCCACTGTTCCTCACCTTCACTAATCATGGATATACTTCAGTATATTCTGCTGTAAAATTTGTCCTATATTTTCGTTATTTACTCAAGGATTGAACCTCTGCTGTTTCACAGGATGCACAGCTTTGCGTTGTAACTAGGTGAGAATAACCCGAAACTTATCGAACTGATCCAATCAGCTTCCTGACAACCAGTCGCCTTGAACGCTCATTGAACAGAGCACCGCTTTGGGCAGACACGCTGCACAGGTTTCAACAGCAACCTCCTCCCCACACCCCGCGCTCTCTTTTTGTCTACACAATCTCAGCAGTTATAATCCGCACATGATGCAAGAATTATTGTGCTGCCTTCCCGCTCTCACTCGTATTAAAAAGACACCATCTCCCGTAGTCTAAAATACGGGATAATTTATCTGACTCACGGGCATCCGTGAACAACTATCTATATCAGGGAGACTCCCGGAACTTCCGGGAGGCTTGGGATGTCTGCGGTTTCAAGTCATTTAATTAATTTTGATGACAGTTTTTACAATGGCGTAAATATCAGTAAGCAGAGACTGCAGTTGCTTAGGGGCCCCCAACCTCTAAGGGGCCCCGTCACTGACACCTGGTAGGCCCCTTACGCAATTGTAGACTAGGACGTGTCTTTGTCACGGTCTTGGTTCTGTCATGTTTTATTTTGCTCCATGTTTTATTGGTTTTATTCCTATTTTGTTGTATTTTCTGGATCTATCTGAGTTCTCAGGTTTTCATTTGGTACCCTCTTGTGTTGGTCTCCTTTTCCCTAGCTCCTTCCTTGACTGCTCTCTTCACACCTGTTCCTAATCTGCTCATTAGTCCTCTCTTTGTTCAGTCTACCATAAATACTCTCCTTGTGCAGTTCCTCAATGCTGGTTCCTCGTCTAACACCGTCTCTCCTTGCTTTTCCCTGACTCCACATGCTCTTTACCCTGATGTCTCCATGGTTCTGATTTGTTTTACATTTCATGTTGGAGTTTTGGATTCTTGCCTTTGTTTACTGTTATCACTGATTAAAACTGCAAGAAATCACCTCTGCCTCCCTGCCTCCCTGCCTCTGCATTTGGGTCCTCAAACCACAACCAAACCCTGACACTCTTTGCGGAAGTAATGGTGCGAAAAACTCTTCTTAAACCCAATTAAGACTAATTGAATTGCCCGGACCTTATTTATACCCCAACACATGGCAGATTTCAACATGATGGTGAGCCGTTTAAACATGACACCAATAGCAAAGCAGACAGTGGTACTTTTAATTAATATGTTCATAACTGTGTATAGTTCATTAGACGGTTGGTAAAACATTCACTAATATAATATGTTTCAAACCACAATAAAGATCTTAAAAGAACAATGTATTTAAGTGTTTTATTTCTAACACTACGACTTGGAATTATGGGTAATCCAGAGCGTTGATTAAAACCATAACTGTTGTGTACAATGTGGAAAAAAAGAGGTACTGAAGCGGATTCCAGAAAAGAAAAAGCAAAGAAGAGCTGCTGGAAGAATGGAAAAAAACTTCCCAAAATAAACATGTTCTTTCAAAGAACCGAAGAGGGAGAATCATATAGATCGACTCTCTCATCAGCATGTCATTTAGTTCTGCAGAGGGCCTGGCTATGATGGATCACTTTATTTCATATAGGTGTGTCGGTAAAAAGGGAGGCACCTTAACTCAAGGGCTGAAGTTAGGCAATCCCATTTTACTGGGTTTCTGTATTGAGAGTGCCAGCCTTGTGGTTAGGGCATATAGCTTGGAATCTGAGGTTCTAAGTTCGAGCCCCACTCCCACAGACTGCCACTCTGGGTCACAGTGGATGGGTTAAATGCAGAGTTCAATAAAGTGCAATTTCAATTGACTAGGAATGGAACAGTATGGCTACGCCGTTGTCTGGATGATAAAGGGAATTAAGATTATTTACATATATCTACCCCTGTGAGGTTAATATTCCCTACTCTGTTGTCTTAAAGTAGTAATCATCTCCATTCAGTCTGTTCAGCTAGACAGCCATCTTGTCTTTAATCCATCCAACCATCCAACTGCCTTTTGATTTATCCATCCAACCTTCTCGCCAGCCGCCCACACTGGATAAAGACTGACAGGATAAAGGGCCCTCTCTCCTGTTACTGTAGCAACAACTAACAATGGAAATACATTTTGGTAAATCTGACTGACAGAAAATATTAAAAAGAGTAAGTCTAATATAATGTCAGATAGTTATAAAAATTCAAGTTTAAGACTGTGTTTGTAAATATCTTAAGTAAAATTTATTTGCTGTATTTTTGAAGGTTTCTGTGTCAGTGTAACTGTATTTTTGCGCCCTCTAGTGGTCAAAATGCCACCTAACATTTTTTGTATTTGATACCATTTGTAACATTTTACTGCTTGGGATAGAGTAAGTAGGCTCTTGAGAACAAACATACTTGTTTGTATGAATTCTTTATTGTGCTCTAAGAAAACATATCTTATGAAAATACAATGTTTTCTCAAGGTTAAGATGTAATGTTTCTTCAAAGAAATACACCTAGTGTAATTACCAAACACACTGTTATTGTTTATCTGTTTTTTTTCTACTCACAAAGTTTTTTTTTAATTATTTAACCTTTATTAAACCAGATAAGTTATCATTAACCAATTCTTATGTAAAGTAAGACCAAGGAGGAAGGAAGACACACAGGAGCAGAACAGTCAAGACTTTGTTTATCACAATACACCAATGGCCAATTCAAAAAAAAGAAGAATACTAATAAAATCATAATAATGCATGACTCTGACACAAATAAAGAGATACGGGGAAAAGCTGTAATATTCTTTTAATGTTTAATGTTTTTATCTAACAATTTACTGTACTGCTTGTTGTTTTGATTTTATCTTTTTAATCTAGAGTAGATATGAACCACATTTTTGCCTGCAGATTAACTGGGAATCCAGCAGCTCAATCCCCTGCATAATGCTTTTAAATCACTCAGCTGTACAGTTCATTCATCTGAGGTCCTGGTACATACCTTTAGAATATTATACCTAACTGAGCAAGCACACTGCTTGAAAATTCCTGATGTTAATGTTGGGGGATGGTTTGGAAATGATGTGGGTCTGAATCAGAAGACCTCAGTGTGTCACAAGTACATTAACTCCATTATAACTGAATCGTCCATTTGCTGGGTCAATATTATTGATATTTTTTCCCAACATAGTAGTTCAGAGGGTACAATTATTTGTTTTTGTTTTTTTTTATAATCCAATGTTAGACATTATCATTTCATTCTCTTATGTTTCACTGTCGGTGACACTTCAAGTAGCTAAAGTATATATAGCTGTACTAACAAGCAGACCTTCTAAAGATAATAGATCCTAGAAACTGACTGATGATAAATAAAATAAATTGATTTAATGCTAAAAAATATTGAAACCCTGCCTAGAATCATAAAACATTATAATGTATAAGTTCATTAACTAGAGTACACGTCGCTATGACTGATAGAGCAAATTAAGACTATCAGAGGACATTTCCACACTGGATTTTCAATGTAATTAAGATCATATACCAATTCTCCAAACTGGTTTAAAGTAGCTTTGGGGTGTTGAGAAGTTTAAGCCTTTATCTTTTTTATATAGTTTCAGATTTAGTACAATGTTCCTCTGTTCATCTAAAAATACACAGGTTCCAGTGTTCATGTTTTTCTTAGGAAAACAGATTCTTTGTCAGATTAACTTTTGTTTTTCTGTTTTGCATTCTTGAAAAATGTATGAATCGATTCCCAGAGCAAAAGCAAAAACCATGTATAGATGTTTGGTTTATCTGCAGCGTAACAAGTCTTGTACCGACATAGACTGAAAGGCCACTCAGCCAAGAGGAGGCCATTACTCCTGAAAGCATCATGAAAAGTCAGATTACGGCCTGGGAGTGTATGCATAGATGTATCATTTGGAGTACTGATTAAACTAAAGTCATAATGTTTTAACCAAATGACCAAAGGAAAGCTTGGAAGTAAGATGAGTGAGGAATGGGTGGAGCACTCTACATTTTTTGTAAAAGGAGAGATTGAATCAGTTCACAAATTAGATAGTGGGATAAAAAAAAGGAAAGTTATGTGAACTAGTGAAGTAAAATCTCTGGACTTTAATCTGGAAATTGAAGGGTGAGTATAGATAGGTCTTCTCAGTGGACAATAACACAAGACATCATCTTAGCCAAATCTCAATCTCCACCTTGCACATCAAGAGTTATCCAAAGTATGCCAAAGCGGTACAAAGTAATCAGCTGTTAAACAATTTCCAGGTAAGTAATAATTGTATAATAACAACGGATGCCATAAAATTTTTTGACAGATTTAGTTAATTAAAAAGCAAGCAATTAAAACCATAACATTGCAAAAAATGATTTCTTATGGCAGCCTTGTTCTTGTTAGATAGCTCATTTTAATACATGACTGTGACAAACACATTTCAACCCTTGAGTTTATATTTGTAATTCTACCTTATTTTCCAAGATGTTTCCCGATTTTAACATTACCAATTTTACAGGTTTTTGTTACTTAGTTTACTTATATTCATCATGAAGCAGTTTCAAGCAACAGAGGATTTGGGGCATAAATCATATATATATGAAACATTAAACTTACAAAATAGGTAACTTTTTTTTTTAAAGAAACTTAATTTTGATTAAACTACTTTGTTAGATTTAAATAGTGCAAATAAAGATAATGAAATAATATAAAGGTGAAAATATAAGGCAGAGAACAGGGCAGAACCTTGATGAAATTCTGAAAGTTTGAATGACTCTCTGATATTCGTATTTATTATAACAGGTGATGCACTTCAGTATTTTTACTTACTAGTGATATTTTGAGTGTAATGCAGGTAAATAACAACATTTTCTTGCTGACTTAAATCCAAAACATAAACCACCACACCCACTGTTGATACAGTGGTAAACCTAGATCAATATCAAGTGGAAAAGAATTTGACTTGAGTGGATCTCTTGATTTAAAAAAAACAACAAAAAGTGTTACATATGGTTAGCATTTTTCCACGAGAAAATAAAGGACACTGTGAGAAATAACCCATTTTGTCCTGAAAACCTCCGATACACTGATGTCAAAAATAATCTAAGTGATAGGAATTTCAACCCAGTGAATAATTTCTTTTCCACTTTTTCCAGTTTGATAACATGATGGTTGTTTTTCCTCAGTATTTTTAAGATTATAATTAAATGGCCAATTGGGTAAGCTTTAGGCACTGGATTGCATTGCATAGTGGTAGCAAATTAAAAACAAATAAACATTAAAATCGCAAGCAAGAAACACATGAACACAGGCTTGGTGTAGTTTTAGTCAAAATAAGATAGGAATCAGAGATAGAGCCTCAGAGTTATTGAGACCATAGCAAAGATACTTAAAAAAATGTCATTATTTTATCTGCAGTATGGTTTGTCCTTTTCCAAAAAAAAAACATGGCTGGGCTCCATAACTCACAGGGAGATAAATGCTGCAAATTTTTTTTGTTGGATGACACAAAAGCAACAAAAGACAAATTAATTTCTAAGGCTTTTCACACATCCTTATCAAGTAGTGCTGATAGGCAGGGGAGTTTTCTAAAAACCTGATTTTGGCTATAAATTAAAACAGGAATGTATGTATTTCTACAGGCTAAATCTATCTAAATAAGTGTACTCTTTGGTTTATTTGTATAAAAAAGAAATAAATGTGAAAAATGATTTTGAACCTTGGTTTTTCAAATCTCTAAAAATATAAGTTGTTCATGAGTTTCTTCGTGTGATGTGACAGTATGGTAAATGTAAAAAATATATCAAATATTTTTATTTTTTATAGTGTACATAACAATACAAAGAACAAAGGAGGTTCTTTTTAAAACAATAAAAACAAGGATTTACAGATCTGGTTAAGATAGGCTGAATTTCTTTGGTGAAAATAGTTGTACTCTTTGCTCCGTTGTGTTTCAGCATCAACTGTAGTCCAAGTCCACATGAATCCAGGAAGAAGCTGGCGAGTCCAAAATTGTGCTTCAGAAATATTTGTAGTCTTAACTTGCTGCACAAAGCAGTCCCGAGCTTGTAAACAAACTATCAGGTTCTTCCTTTAGCTTTCTCCTCGATTCTCCTATTTCCAAAGTAGTCCAGCTTTTCTCTGAGTCACATTGACCACTCAGGAGTAACAGACACATAGAACGTTGTCCAAAGTTTTAGGACCCGTGACTAATCCTTGTTTTTTTTCTTCCTGTAGCTCCTGTGCTTAAATGTCTCCACTCTGAAATGCTTCATTCATCTTCCTGCTTTCTCTGCTCCTGCTTTCTCTCTGGTTCTGCTGCCAAAGTTCCCCTCCTCCAATACAAGAACATTTATTCTGTTGATAGCTGGATGTGATATACTGCAGATATATTTTTCAGAGAAGTTTGTTCTGGAAAAGCAGTCTATGAAATAAAAAGAGAAAAAAAAACATAGATAATTAATTCTGACAGCCTTTGCATCCATTCGTAGTTATAATTTTTTATCTACACTAATGAGGAGCATTACCTTTCCCCGAATTGGACTTCCATTCTCCTTTGGCTGTTTAGTTAAAGAATCATCTTTTCCGTTTTGACCTCCAGGTGAATGACTGAGCTTAAGACAATGACTCTGATCCACAGAGTCCAGCTCCACATCACTGCAAACCTGCTACAAGGGTTGAACATTATATGTAGAAAGAAAAGTATAAATTGTTACAACAATGTAAAGATTCAGAATTTTTTTTAAATGTACTCTGTGTTAAGTAAAGCGACTTGATGATTATTCTTACCAAGTTACATTTTCCTTATTCTCTTTAAGAGAATTCATAAGGGATGCTGTGAAGCTAAAGAAATAACACTTTCCCACTGGCTGAAAAAACTGTTTAAACCTGGGAACAATCGGCTATTAGTGGCAGCGGGAACAGCTCACTGACGTGTGTCTACCAGTCTA
>NW_015151828.1:67933-96401 GCF_000732505.1 Cyprinodon variegatus | reverse complement strand
CATATAACTTTGTTTACCAGTCTACCATGTTTTATAAAAAACATGTTAACCCAGTATTTCCAGTGGGAAAAAGGCTAAAGTATCCTATCAAGCCAGGTTGTCCTGTGGGACACAACAAGCTGATATCATTATGGTAAGCGTGCTGCTGCCTGGGTTGGTAGCAGAGGCAAAAATGCAGGCCTTCGAGGAGTTGGGAAAGACCACAGAGAAAGACTAACAGTCAGCCTCAAAATGATTTACAACACAATACAAGTATCACCAGTCACAGTAATTCTTTAATTTAATGTCAGTTTAATGTAATTTGCAAACAACAGACTGTAAATTAAAATAAAGCTATCTGATGTTGGATAGCTTTACGTTTCAAACTTTATAAACAATTCGATACTATCTGTGTCTTCCTCAGGAAAACAATTAAACCCAGCAGAAAATGGATGCATTTGTGTCATTTTCTACAGTGTGCATTATGGTTTTATACTAAATGAAACCCAAGGACTTTTATTTTATTAATAACAGTCCACATCAGATAAAGTATTAGTGTTTCTAAAGTAATTACAGGTATTTTTTTATTCATTATACATATATATTTTTTTTTGTAATTTTTATTTTTATTTTACCTCTAAAGCTATTAAACTTTTAGCTTTTTTGGTAAAGTTAGTTAATATATTTTGTTTTTTGTCAATGCATGCAGAACATGTCTCTATTTTGCCTTTCTGAAACCTACAGGGAGCGCTGATACTCACTGTGTCTGTTGTAGACATGGAGGAAACTCTCTGGGACTCTGATTTGGAGGCTGAAGACTGCCGGTTAAACCCAGAGTCCTTGATAAAGCACTTGGTGTTTGACACTGATATGCAGTTCCTCTTAGGGGCGTGGACCAGGAAGTGAAGACAGGGGACCCTCTCTGCCAGGATGTCCCTTTTGAAATATTTCTGATTATTGGCTGAAATGACATTCTTTCTATTTTAACATTTAGTTAGCAGTTAGTCAGAAATCTGTCCTCACCTGTATTTCGAGTGAGTGATGGCGTATATGAAAGGGTTGTAGATGGCAGATGCCTTTGCTATAACAGCAGGGACAGCTTTGGAGTATGGGTTAAGAATGTGTGCATATCTGAAAGGCAGGGTGTGGAGAAAAATGTTAAAGCATTTACAGACAGATAATATTACATCATTTATAGGCACTGATATTCCATTCAGATCAAAAGGGGGTCATGATTAATGACCAAAGTGAATCAAAATGATCTTAAAAAAAATATTAATTTGCTATAAAGATAAAAGTTGTATATTTACCCAGCCCAGGCGGTGAGGGTGACACATGCATAGGGTGACCAGGAGAGTACAAACACTATGATGACCACAAAGGCAATTTTTGCTAACTTCCATTCAGTCCTGATAGACTGCTGTTGGATCAGGGTTGACTTTCTCACCTGGGACCCCAATCGCTCCACATCTCTGATTGCAAAAAGTGGAAAGGTGCAGATAAAAAAAAAAAATCCACAAAATCAAATAAACATATGAGACAATATAAAAATCTTATAAATAAAAATGTTAAGTAGAATGACAATACCAAGCAAATGTCATTTATTTATTTGCCATCCTGGAAGGTATGTGTCAAAATATTGAGAATGTCTGAAAATGCAATAAGTAAATAACTTATGAAAAAAAGATTTCAATGTGTTATTAATTTCTAAAACTGGAAATAATAAATGATAATAATTTATTTATTTAAACTGTTAACTAATTGCAGTCAGGGAGGCGGGACTAAGGTCATTTCCATAGAAACCCTGCCGTCTGATTGCTTGCAACTGACCAACATTAGATATCTTATTCCTGGTTTTCTGTAAAGTCATAAATATCTCTGAAAAAGGAAGAAATACACTAAAAAGTGTGTTGCAATGAATTTACAGCATATTGGGGGAGCAGCTCCAGCCTCTACATCCCTAATTTGATCAGAAATATATCTAATTAGCTTGCTAGAGTACTATATCTTCTAGCATAGAGGGAGCTGCAATAAGCTTCAGCAGAATCAAAGTTAGCCCCGCCCACTGTCTAACACTGCCTCACATCCTCTCATTAATTTTTCAGAGACCAAACTAGGGATATAGAAGCCATAGTTGCCCACCCAGTGTGCTGTAAATAAATTACTAGACATTTAGAAAATTATTTACAACTTTTTCAGAACTTCTGTTGATTTTAGAATAAAAGAAAAACAGAAAATGTTGTATTATCTTGCTTAGTGAGAAGTATCCAATTAAATGTCACAGTTTCCATACGCAGCCCTTGTGCCACCTTCTTGACTTTGATGATGTGTGGCAGTTTGAATAAATTTGTGTTGCACTTCAGCAAAGGAACAGGACATTTTTAAATAAATCTATTCTATATTTCCAGTTTTAAGAAATAAATGACACAATTATTGCACTGTGGTATTCCTCAAAAAATGCCTCAAAAAGAATATCTAATCTTTTAAAGATGCATTTCTTTAAGAGAAAGCTTTAGAGATGTTTATTGTTCTTCTCTTGACATTTTCCCAACAGCATAACTGTCTCAGCTCCAGTTGTTTTTAGCTTTACACTTTCATGCTAGGTGTTTATACATTTTGTCCTGTTAAAACAGAAGTTCTCTGTGTTTCTCGGGTTATATGGCACATACCAACTACTGTATGACACTTGGTTTCTGAAAAATAAAAAAAGCAAATCTCCCAACACATCTAAACAGAACACAGTAGCAAAAAAAGGCCTTTAGAATGTAAATGATAGGGAAATTAAGGCTGAGATATAGTCCTAAATATAAGAGCACAAAAGCTGTGGTACAAAAAAAATAATAAAAACTCCTAAGATATTTATTGTTTTCCACAAGCCAAGGAGGGGTTACAAAAAACATTCGGGAAAAGGTCGTCTGCTCTGCTGAGACCCAAACCTAATGTTTTGGCTGGCATGAAAAGCTGAGCAAATCCTCCCTATGGTGACAGCTTGATGTGATAAAATTGTCCCATGGGAAGGCTTTGAATTAGCAAGCTCAGGGAAGCTGACAATAGGAAAGACGGATAGAGCTAAATTCAGGTCAATAATAGAAGAAAAGTGTTTAGAAGCTGCAAAAGTTTAAGTCAGGAATGAAAGTACATCTCCCTGTTGGACAGTGACTCTAAAAACCCATCCAGATAATATAATTAGAATTATTATGGAAAACTTGAAATCTTAGGTTGTTTATCCAGTCAGACAAATCTTTTATCAGCTATTTTGCAAAGAACATGCAGAAATGATTGAAGACGTGCAATGCTATTAGCGGCAAACCCACAAAAGACAAATTTGCAATTACCGGTACAAAATTTGTGGTGAAATTTCAGATAACAAAACTGATCTGGAAATCTTTTTAGGGATTAATGGGTGTTAGATTAAAGGGTGCTTGTACCTGCTTGCATGGCGGATTGCCAGGAACATGCACAAGTAACAATAGGATATGATGCCCAGAGGGATGAAGAATACGAAACAGCATAACATCAAAGTGTAACTTTTATTGGCCGGAGTAGATGTCACATAGTCCCATGTACAAGAGGTCATCAGGCCTTCAGGTATGTAGGAACCTTTGGAAAGAAATTTAGTATGAAGAACGTGCAAATTAGAAAAAGTAAAGAGTATCTGAAAATACTGCTTGATGAAGCTACTTACTCCACCCTAAAAGTGGTGCAAGGCTCCAGGCAAGTGAATAAAGCCAAACCAGAGCAATTATGAGGAAGGTTCGTCTTGATGAAGTCCAGACCATGGACTGCAATGGCTTGGTGATGACTATGTAGCGGTCTATAGAAATGGCCAGGAGGTTTATCATGGAGGTGATTCCAAATAAAGCCCCACAGAAGGCATACAATTTACACCCTGTAGGGGATTAATATAGAAGGTGCAGGCGAAAGGTCACATTTTACTCATCTGCAAAAAATCCGCTTATGCATTTAAAGCTTTTTTCATATAAGATATCCTGTTCGTACGATTTACATCATTGTTGAAAATAAGGAAAATTATACCTGTTTCTCCAAAAATCCACCCTTTATAGAGAGAGTTAACGAAAAAGATCGGTGACTGTGTGATTGCCATTAAGAAGTCACTGATGGCCAGGTTCATGATGAAGAAGTTGGGAGGTGTTCGAAGTTTCTTGTCACTGAAAGAGATTAGTGTTAAATATTTTGACATAAAATGTAGATGAGAAATTATGAACTTAAAAATGGCTATAGATATAAGCACTTATAGGGGCGACAGTGGAGTTGGATGTCGGAGTTTGCCCTGAAATCCAAGGGTTGACTGTTCAAGCCCCGGCTCTGACTTTCATTGTCGTTGTGTCCTTGGGCAAGACACTTCACCTGCATTGTCTACTGATGGTGGTCAGAGGGCCCGGTGGTGCCAGTGTACGGCGGCCCCGCTTCTGTCAGTGAGCCCCAGGGCAGCTGTGGCTACAATGTAGTTTGCCACCATCAGTGTGTGAGTGTGTGTGTGAATGAATTTAGTGTAAAGCGCTTTTGTTGTTCAAGTCTCCTGACTTGGCGCTAAATAAGTACATGCCATTTACTAATTAGAATAAGACATTAGAACTATTAAAGATGGAATATGATTTTAAACAATGAAACTCTAAATTATTAATTCCTTTATATATGCTGTTTTAGATTAATGCTGCATCATATACAAGATGAGCTGAAGTATATGAAGAAATGGCGTCAGATGTTTTAGATGGTAGACAGTATATAACTGGTTTAAAAGCATTCATTTGGATCAGCTATTTGTGCATTTTTTCAGACTTTCAACATGTTCATGATGGCATGGACTTTTAAATCATAATAAGCTTAAGGATTGAGCATAGGGTTGTGGAAGGGGATGTTAGCCCTCAAGGTAGCAGGTAAAGGGTTTGGATTTATATAGCACTGCTCTAGTCATACTAACCACTGAAAGCACTTTACATTAGGGCCACAGTCACCCATCAATACATATGTTGATATGCAGATCGGTTGGAAATTTGTGGTTAAGTGCCTCCCATGGGCACATCAACATGTGACAGAAAGCTGGAAAGGAACCTTCACCTTTCCATGTAAGAACTTCATTTTACTTTAGTTACATATGCCTCATTTTTTCAATCCTCCTTTCCTGTTGGATCATTATGAATAAAAGCCACATTACCACAGAATCTTTAAAAAGAAGTTCACAGAGATATTCTAGAAAATGAGACAGGCACACAGCATCATAGATCTTTTAAAATTATTCTCATCTGGTGTGTTTGTTGCAGAAAAGCTCAATCTTCTCAATAATAAATCATTGGATTCATTATAAGTATATATAGATACATTCTTCTTTGAATGCATTTTTAAAATCAGTGGCAAATCTCTGCAATGTTTGATCAAACATGCTATACGTAAGAAATTTACCCTTATATTGACTGCATATTTCTTTGATATGTAAGTAAGGTTAAACATATTTAAACACATTTTTACGATAAAGAAACAGGAACTGATCTGATAGTGGTAAAATATGTAAAAACAAAGGTGACACAGCCTTTTGATTAGAGGAATTTGTTTAACAGAATATTTTTCCTCTTCTAAGAAATCAACATCGTTTATCATTTGTAGCCACAGTCCTTGGACACATTCTTTGACTTTTAAGGGCAACAGGCTTTTATTAACACATGTATAGGATAAATAATTGCTGGGGCTAGACTGATAGTGGAAAAACAAACTGTCACTTTGACAAAGAAAAATAGAGAAACCCTTTTTGAAGACAACTTAAAAACATACAAGCTGCCCTTGACCATCAATAATTTATATCAGTACTTAAATTCTTCCCTTTTTAAAAGGGCTTTTGGCTTTGATTTGGCAGATATTTTTATTGTAGTATTTTTATAGAACAGCTTTTGTGAGATAGCTTAAAATCTGATAAATAGGCACTCCCTATACTTGCCTAGCATATATACATTTTAGACACAGATTTGTTGACATCTAATATTTATTTTTTACATACTTTGTTTTTCTATCTGTGCCGACTTAGATGCCCACTCACCGAGATGAAATATCAATAGTGGTAAACACGGCTCAGGCAGATAGGATAGAGTGATTTTGTGTGTACTAAACAAGTGTGACATGAGATGCAATTGAGTGATGCATCATTTGAAGGAGACATGCATCACCAGCTGTTGCAAGAGAGATGTCAGGCACCAGGATTTTGGTGCTTCAGTTGGTATATTATATAGTAAACTGTATATAAATGTGTTTTTGTTTCCCCCCAAAAAAGTAGAATTAGCAGGAATATTTATTTCACTTTATTTATTTATTTTTTATTCTACAGGAGACCTCTAACCCATATGAGAAGGCATAGCTAATATGATGAGCTGGACAGCTGCAGCAATGTGACTTCCCAGTTGGTACAGTATTAGGCTCTTCTTCTGTTACAGTGGTGTTTCATGGCAAACATACCCTCTGCTCTAATGTCCAAGAAATTCAACTTTAAACTATTCTGTCCTATGAAAATTATTCCAGAAATTATTGTTAGTCTTAGAGAGCAATAGTGTGTTTCTTGCCAACCTTTAATGCAGCTTAACAAGGTTAGTCTCTTTCTGTTACAGGCATGCACCTTTACATCAAAAGTTGAAAGAGTAATGAAATGTAAGGTTTTTGGAGATTTTCTTTACCCTCTCGTGGTCTGCTTTCATGGCTAACCCGTTCAGACTAGCAGACCCAGGCATGGTGCTGGTTGTTCTGAATGACTCTAATTTGTACACTATTTTCCCTACTGTGGAATGGCAGATTTACAGTTCTTTTGACACCTCTTTAAAACCCTTTCCAGACTCTTAAGCTGCTCAAATCTTTGCTCTGCAGACATCAAACAGCACCTTACTGGTGTTCACTGGTGCACACCAGACTAAGCTCTTCCAAAATGCTGAGAGGCCAACTTTCTTTTATTTTTTTCATATATCATTGATGTGATAGTCCTGTGTGTGGTTTTAGTAATTTTATTTGTATATAGAAAAATGGGGTGACCTAATTAATTCCTCATCACTTTTTTATATAAAACTTTTTAAAGTTGTGTTGAGATTACATCACATTTATTTGTATTTTAATGTTTATTTTACATATCCCTATATGTGAATGTGTTAAAACATTGTATTAGCCAAAGGTGTTGGATTCATTTTTATTTATGTTTTAGCTTGTATGTTTTAAACTTTTAACCAATTGCAATTAAATATCCAATAAATTCACATTGTTTAACTAGTTTCTTAGTTCTACAATTCATTAAAAGTATTTAATATGTGATCATTCTACTCTTAGGAAACACAGCTGAAATAAAGTCTTAAAAATCTCAAAAATTATATATTATTGTAGACATTTGTAATTAAGTTTTTTATTAAGATTTAATAAAAGGCACTGTACAACTTTTTAATCACTGATGTAGAATAGAAAAATCAGTATAGATAAATAAATATTTTCTTTATAAGTAAAGAAGTGAATCAACATACTTACCAGGAAAAAGCATACATGACCAAGGCATTTCCAGTGACTCCCACTGTTCCAATCACTAAGACGAAGAAGGCGACAATGTAGTGAACATGGTCGGGGACGTCCACATGCCGGTAAAATCCGGGTTCTACATCCATACCTATGATACAAACAAACAGATTTTTTTTAAACATTTGAAAAGCCTGAAAGTCCTGCAGATTTCTTTTTTCCCACATAACCTACTGAACTCTTGCATTGTGCAACAAAGTTTTTCATGAGGTGCTTTCCTCATGGTCATATGAAATGTTCTCTTTGTTACTGGGAAAACGTTGAACATGTGCCTTGTTGGTTCACACGAACAGTGAAATTCCACTTTGGAAAACAGGAAATTCCAAAATGTCCAAAATTTATAAATTTGAAGAAATCATAGTAAACCCCATTGTTAAATTCACAGACATATAAAATGGTAGAGCCCAGCTTCTGCATCATAGGGTTCATCATCCAACGTCTGTTACAGTGAATCCAATTAACCTGAAATAAGGTTAAAAAAACTGGCAGGGAAGCAAATTTTAAGAGATGTTATAAAGAATCAAAACATTAAACAAATGTCTAAGACAAGAAGAGTAAAATCTTAAAAAGTATATATACTTTTTCGCAAATATGATCATATTTTTAACACAGGAGCTGTTTCTGGAATGTACAGATTAAATGCCAAATTGGAAAAATATGCCCTGTGATGATTGCATGTCTGGACTAAAATGTTAGGCTGAGGCCAGAGAGCCTTTTCTTTCAAAGTACAGATTAATAGCTGGATGAAATATCCAGAGGATGACGGAAGTCAAAACAAACAGGCATGATTGGCTCTGATACTTCAGTGTAAGAGCAGAAAGCCTACACTAAAACATGGCAGTGGCAGTGTCATGCTTTTAGGACATTTTACATCAGTTTCAACAAGGATGTTTTTCATATTTTGTGATGTGAACAAATCTATAAAAAGTGCCAAATATCAGATAGTTTTGATTGGTATATTTCAAGAGTCAAGAAATCTTAATATAAAGGGGGGCTTTATTTTTAAACAACATAATTAGACCCAGCATGCATCTGAACCACAGAGTTATTCCAGGAGAGAAAAATAGGAAGATAGATAAAAACTAACTAGCTGAAGATCTTTAGCATTTTTTCCCTGCAGACACCAGGGAAAAATTATTCTGCATGATGCACAGTCGGGCAGCAACATCCTAACCCCATTTCTTTTTCATTATTAAAGTCATTTGTAATTGTGTCTCATCTATTGCCTATTAAATAAGCTCTGTTAAGATAAAAAAAAAAGGCATCATCTTAACACAAGAATATTATTGTGTTGATATAGAACACATTCCAGCTACTAGGCATCCATAAATTCAAGCACTAATAAAATTACTCTATTAATAACATATTCTAGCATTTTTATTATATAAATCCCATTTTTTTGAATGGACATGAAAAGGTACAATCCTGGCTATTTCTGGTAAATTCTGGATTCTCTTCAGCAGACCACATATTGAAATTGATGCAGGACACTCATCACAAATGATTTTTTTTTTGTATATATTTAAAACCTCCATAAAGTCTCTCTCTTATGCTGACATGCCATGACAGATTATGACTAAGCTTTACGGAAGGAGCGGTGGTAATTATTTACAGGTGTTATAGGTTATTTAATCAAGGGTATTGCGAAAGCCAGAACATTTTAATATCAATTAATAAGGCTTCCAGACAGTAAAATGGGGCAGGTGAGTAATTATCACGATAAAGGTTGAGCAGAGGTGGAGACTGCAGTGCTTTTTCTGATGAGAGCAGAGATGTTCATTACTGACCCGGCTTGCTTCAACAATTAGTGGCGTTCAATTTAAAAGTACTTCCTACCCTCTGTGGCTTGTCTTTATAATGTGGAAGCCATTTAAAAAATAAATTGTTATTGAATACAAAATGGTTAAATTGACACCATGGAAGCGATTATAAGGGAATTTTTCTTTGATTTGGTCCTAGAGAAGATATTTCTGTTTGTAACGCACAAAGAAACTCCTAATCAGAGTGACTGATAGGTCTTTTAGAGAGGAGTCAGAAAACTTCTGCTTCATTAGTTTAGGGTAAGCTGGAAAATGTCCTGTATCTTATAGCTAACGATGTGTACATACAGCAATGAGTCTATAAGAATAATATCATATTTTTGAATAGAGTTACAGTTTAAACCTGTAATGGTAGACATAAATGTAGAGCAGTTGGTCCTTCTGCACAGGGAGCACAGTGCATGAACCTGTTGGAGATGCTTGCTGTGCTCATTGAGCTTTTCCCAGTCAGAGATAGTCGGAATTAACTCTTACTTCCTCACAAATTCAATACCTTGAAGGTTAATGTCACTGAAAAGTGGGACACAGTCAGCGTCTTTATGGTGAAATATGGCTCATGAAATTCTAATTTAAGAAAGCAGGTGATATTACTCTTTTCACATTGCAGCACCGTCTCTGGCAGGCGAGATGAGAAATAAATAAACACATGTTCTTCAACTCCAAAGTAGCATTGGCATCTGATAGATTAGACTCTAGCTGCCTGTCTGTCTAACTTTATTTTCTGGCTACATAATTACAAGTCTTTTCGTATATGTGTGAGGCAGCAGAAGGAAGGGTCTGCACACATTGGTGCAAAAACCTACATGTGTTACCTATTCAGAGAAGCATTTTGCTTCTGCTAGTTTTGCCTCCTTTGGATGAAACTGTGACCCCAGGTTGTTGGGTTAAAGAGAGAGAGAGTAGAAAGGAGCGGACATCCTTCACATATTGTTATTTTCAAAGATACATCCTGAAGAATTTTCATTGAACCTGTGAAAGGTGTTAATAGGTAAATTTACAACCGTTTTTTTACACACTGTAACACTGACCTTTTATCTGCAAAGAAGTAAGGGCTATGCTGTCATCTATTTCAAATAAAATGTTTGCAAAATTCAGTTGTTTGTCAGTAGAGATCTTCCTGGAGTTTTTTTTTTTTATGCAGAACTTAAAAACAGAAATATTTTATTTCAGCTCAAGTATAACTTCTTTTAAAATCTAGGTTATGGGTAAGTATTTTAGCCCTGTGACTTGTTTGTTTATATTACTTCACATTGTGTATTGGCCAAACATTTAAGTAGTTTCACAGTGTATAGATTCTCTTTTATTGGTAGAAAAACAAACCTACAACCCAACCATGCAGTCAAGTCTAGCCAGTATCAAGTTGGTCCATATTTGATCTGGATTTGGCTTAGTTAGATAAGAAAACTGGATTATCTTTATTTCTGCTGTTTTTATTTTGCATAAATATCAATAGAAATTTTACCTAATGTAGATGATACATGTAGGATGTGCCATGTTTACAAGGATTCAACCTGAAAAATTCCCCTTTATCTTAATGCGATACTCTACCTGGATAAATAAAGTATATACATTACAATGATTTAGATCTTTTGTAATCTGTTCTGTGCATACACATATTAGATTCTTTAATTTTTAAAGACTCAGCTGGAGCTAACTAACTGAATCAAATGCCCCTTTTAGAAAATAAACAATTGTAATTTGATTGACTTGGAAAAGATTTTCAGGAATCAAGTACACATGTGATATTATCTACACTATGCACAGTAATGTCTTTTTACAGTTATTTTTGGAAGCTTAATCAGATGGGTTGCATTGATTTTCAATAAATGATTTTAAAAGGATAGCTTAGTTATGAAATGTAATTTACTCAATGCTGCTGCTTTTTCTTAATTGGATGTTTGCTACAATAGCTTTTAAATGCATCATCTACAATTCTTATTTGTCACTGGAAAAAATCTCAATACTCAAAAGAAGGTTTTAGGTTTCAAAAATAAAACAACTTTAACTGTACTGTACCTTCTGCTGAAATTGTATTCTCCTTCCCTCAACAGGTTAAGTCTTCTTGATCTTTTTTCTTCTTTTTTTGCAGAAGATCAAAAACATAGAAGCTGTACAGCCGGTGATAAATCCAGTTAGTTTTAGTATCTTATTCTCAGCTCTTTAAACTCCAACATCTGAAGCTTTTCATGCTTGATACACTGCTACCAGTGCTCCACAGAAGCAGGAATGCACAGAATGAGCCTGAAAGCTACAAGCAGCACATTGGCCCATCCTCCAGATAGCTCCCCATCATGCATATCTCTCATGGCACAATGAATCAATGATCCAGCTAGTGTGTGTTGCATGCATGAGCGAGGATAGTCATTTGTTTCTGATTGTGTGGAAAGGCAGGTATCAGCAGCAAAATATAACTTGTTTGTTTTCGTTTGTCGCCTTTTTGTTTTTTTAATGCTAAAAATAATAAGCTAGTCCCAGGAATCATGGGCTCTTGATTATGTTTTGTGCACATTGATAACTTTTTATCAAACAGAAAATACAAGTGGTGCATTTATATTCATGCATTGGGTAGGAAATTTAGACAGGACGTGTCAAAGTGCCCCGAGGCAGTTGAAACATGCTCTCTGAGAATAAGGGAAAGAAGTCTTGTGGTTTTTAAGAGGGGGGAGCGAAATCTACCCTGGCTGGTACAAAGTATCATACTTGTTCGCTGCTCATCCATGTGGGAGAAGATTTCTGAGAAAAGCATTCAGATGAAAGTCTCCCAATGTTTATTATCTCATGCCCAAGTGAGCAGGCAGCAATAGCACCTCCTTGTGCCCTTAATATTTCCATTTTTAACGCCAAATCTTTACGGGGGAAATTTGTAGATACCGTCCAGGATGAGAAGGACAAGACATTACAATTGCAGGTCACTGCACTTCCAAGAAAAGCAGTTCTATCAATATGTGCAGGTTTCAAATCAGTAAGCTTCACGGAAATAACCCCTGAGACAGAAAACAAAGGGTTAGTTGTTCCTTCTGTTTCTTTTTATTTTGTTTTCTTATTTCTTACAGTTGCCATGCTTTACTAACATTATTTAAAGACAAGTAACTGGTTAAAGGTTTTAGTTGTGATGACCAGCTGATTCACTATGAGCAGCATTGGTACAAAGTTTTACTGTCTTCTTCGTTTGGTTCAGACAAAGAGAGCTTTCATCATTTTGTGCCTGTTGTGTTGGAATCTGCAGTGATATAAAAATGATTTATGTATACTGTATGAAGGAGGGCATATTGAACATTCATTGTATCATTCATGGTAGTCCCAGTGAGGAAGACGAACATTACACAAATATACTACATTAAATATATTAGCATGATCAAAAAGTTCTAAATGGGTCAAATTAAGATGGTTAAAATGAAACAGTGTTTATAAATCAAGCACATAATAACTTAGGTGAGTGGTTTTACTTTTTTGCATGGAGAAGATTGTGTGATTATTCTGTCCTTTTTATAGAATTCCTGGGGGTGCAAATCACAGATAGCCCCAAAATAATCTATAAGCACCACCTCACTGGTTAAGAGGGCACACAAGTGCTTGTACTTCCTGCGGAGCATGAGGAAAGCCCTCCTGTCTTACTGTGTGGTGTGGAGGCTGCAGCACCTGAGAGTGGAGGAACGTGAGAAGAGTGGTTTGGACAGCAGAGAGGATTTTTGGGGCTCCTCTGCCCTCCATTAAGGACATTTCATCCCAGCGCTGCGTGTCCCAAGCCCATAACATCATCAGTGACTCCTCACACCCCCACCATGGACTGTTCTACCTGCTGCCGTCTGGGAAGAGACTTTGCAGCATCCTCTGCAGGACCAGCAGGCTCTGTAACAGCTTTTTCCCTGCTGTCATCAGACTGTTGCACTGTTGAACTCTAAACTGGACTCTGCATCCCACTTGCAACATTATTTTGCACCACCAAAGTGGCTGAAACATTTGTAATCCTTTTAAATAGGGCACATCTCAATGTTATACTTTATTTTGCATCATATTTATTTTGCACCGCACTGAAGCTTTCCATATGAATGCCTTTTTGCACATTATATTTAAACTAGTTTCCTTTTCTCCTACACTTTTTACATTCTGATCACTGCTGCATTATAATGTTCATTTCACAGTTGTAACCTATAAATAACAAGATTTTGTTTTTTTATGCACTTTGTGTACACAAAATGAAAATAAAGTTTGTCTAAATCTAAGTCATATATATATATATATATATAAAGAGTCTCAGGTAGGAAAAACTGCACAGCACCAGGTCCTGACATGATACACGCCTACTGGCTTAAACTCACGGAGCTCCATGAATGCTTGGCAGCGCAAATGAACCAACTGCTGAGAAATGGGAACCACCCTGAATGGCTAATCCTGATACTGAAGGATCCCTCAAAGGGTACAGTCCCATCCAACTATCGACCAATAACCTGCCTCTCCACAACGTCAAAGCTGATGTCTGGCATCAGAGCGGCTAAGGCAAGCAGCCACATGAATCAATACATGAGACCAGCTCCGAAGAGAGTTGGTAAAAATACCAGCTCCTGGTTGACAGAACAGTCGCTCGAGACTGCAGAACCCGAAACACTAACCTGAGCACATCCTAGATTGATTACAAGAAAACTTATGACTCAATGCCACACACTTGGATCATTAAATGCTTGAAGCTACACAACCTCAACAGGACTCTAAGGGCGTTTATTGCAAACTCAAAGAGGTTGTAGAAAACAAGAAACTTGCACAAGTCTTCATCTAATGTGGCATATACTGTATCAAGGAGATGCACTGTCCCCACTGCTGTTCTGCATGGGTGTGAACCCCCTCAGACAGACGTGGTGATTTATATTAATTTGTAGGTTTCTTTCTTTACTGGCGGCCTGTCCAGGGTGTACCCCACCTCTCGCCCATTGACTGCTGGAGATAGGCACCAGCACCTCTCGCGACCCCACTCGGGACAAGCGTGTCAGATAATGGATGGATGATTTCTTTCTTTAAACATAGCCTATATTATTTTAGATAACACTAATGCTGATAATAACCAGCCCTTTTTGAGTCAGTTTAGAAGTTTGTTTGGGATCATTGCTCTGTTGAATCTTTGTGTCCCGGTTTTCAGTACCCAACTGTTAATTTGAACTAATGTCTAACTTTTTAAGGATACTGCTCTGTCCGCTCCTTTTCTTTAAATTTCTGGAGTACACCAGTTACAGCAAAGTAAATCTTTCACAAGATGTTATAATTTGACTATAATTTAGCTTGAAATTGGGCTGCAACTAGTGATTATTTTGTAAATAGATGGATCTGTTGATTCTTTTTTCGATTATTCAATTAATACTCAGATGGCAAAAGGTTACACAGAATTTAAGGCACATGAAGCTAACAGTGTGCCCTTTGACGGTGTCTGGATAGAGCATATCAATGGACAAAACAACAGTTTTTTGTTCGTTTTTTTTAACCAAAAATAATAAGCTAGTCCCAGAAATCATGGGCTCTTAATTAAGTTTTGTGCACATTGATAACTTTTTAACAAACAAAAGTGGTGCATTTATATTCATGCATCGGGTAGGAAATTTAGACAGGACGTGTGGAAGTGCCCTGAGCCTGTTGCAACAACACCAGTCATCAATTTAGCACTTTTGGCACATCTGTATTATTATGCTAAATGACATATTTATTTTGTTGTGATGGGTTTTTATAATATGGTACACGTTGATATGTAAGTGATGCCTGCTGCTCTTGAAGATTTTTTTTATGTTTACTTTGCTTGTCTGTTATGTTCTCTGTTTTGTGTTCCTCTAATCTCACACAGGTATGGAAGCTAACTTCTAGTGTGTGAATGAATGTATAAATAGTTCCAAGTATCAGATAGATTTGATTTGTATCTTTCAATTGTCAGCTAGAAAGCTGTATATTCTAGGAGGCTTTATTTTTTAACAGCACAATTGTTTTGTCTATTTTTGCTGTTTTATTTTCTCCCTTTTAATGCACTCTTTCCTGTCTCCATCTCTCCCCATATTTCTTATACCCTCTTTCTTTCTCACCTCTCTTTCCATCTTGGTGTCGATTATGTACGATTTTATTAACGAAAGTTTATGTAGTAAAATCTTATACAATTGTTTAAATTTATTTATCATACAAATTTTAAAAGCATTCAAAAAATCATTAATGTTTGTTTGACATCCTGAACACCATATTAAAACAATAAAAAAAACAAAAAAAAACTTCATACATTTTTGACAAAGCTCCAGGGAGCCGCAAGGGGCACGCTAAAGGCTCCGGAGCCGAGGGTTGCCGACCCCTGACATAAACTATTCTTAATAAAGTTTAATATACAACCATATCATAATGGTCTGCTTGTGAAAGCAAAGCTGTGGGGCTATCATCTAGGTCTTGGACACCTATTCCTAGAGCTATATTAGCAAGAAAGGACCCTAAAAGAAAAAAAAAAAAAGAGAAGAAAAGAAAAGGTTTTTTTTTTTTATCTTGAATGTAAAATGTCAAAAAAAAAAAAATTTTTTATATAGTTTTGGTATAATAACTGCTTCAAGTGGGTTGCTCTTTCAGCTGAAGGTATGTTTTAGAGCAGGGGTGCTCAATTCCAGTCCTCAACAGCTACTATCCTGCACCTTTTTGATGCACCCCATTTTTAAAACACCTGAATTAAATGAGTGGCTCGTTACCACGCCTCTGCTGAGCTAAATGAGGGAAATGAGCCTTTAGATTCAGGTACTTTAGAGAAGTGATACATCTAAAAGTTACAGGATGGTAGCTCTATTTGTTCCAGTACTAATTTAAATTTTAAGCAGTGCGATTTTTTTACACGGATCATACGGGAAGTTACCCAGGGTGGCATTAGAATGAAGAGCACACAGGCATCAGATAAAACCAATATTGTCAGGTTTAGTGAAGGTTTTAGAGGACCCAAATCCAGAGACGGAAGGAGGCAGAGATGAGTTTTCGCTGATTTTATGCTGATCCGTAAGGCAACAGAGGCCAAGTCCAAAAAACAAAAAAACAAAACACAGAAAACCAAAAACAAGAAGACATCAGGGAAAGCACACATAAGGAGCAAAGAAACAACAAGGAACCAGCCAACATTAACTAAAAAGAGGAATATATTTGTCAAACAGAACAAACACTAGAGTAATCAACTGATTGGGAGCAGGTATTGACAGATAAATCTATCATGGTGCAAAGGGAAGGAGGCTGACACAAGGGGGCAACAGAGGGTAAACAAGCAATAAGAAATCAAATACAACCAAGAAAGACACAAAATGGATATGAAACAATGAAAACTCCAAAAGAAAACTCGCACAGAACCAAAACCATGACAAATATAACTTCCCTACAGTTGCAGCCTAAACAAATCGTATGTTCATTTTTGATTCCAGAAATACATTAAAACTATTCGTAAATTTCCCCATACTTGACTGAATTCATCTGAGATCGTCATTTCTGATGTACCTCATGACTTCCAGGAAAATGTTATAGAAGGCATAAAGTATATTATCCAGCAGATTTAAACGGCTCACTAAATGTGACTGAAATAACAATGGATTAAGTCATTTGTACCATCAGGCACCTATATAGAAAAATTCTTTACGTCCCCTTATGGTATTGTCATTAACACTTAAAGAGTGGAGGAAGGTCCTGTTGGTTTCTTTTGCCTTCAGCAATCCACTACAATCAGCTGTCCAATTACTGTCAAAGTGGTCAGTCACCTCTTCGCTTCTCTATAAAGGGCAAAAAAGACAGGTGCATCCAGCAAGAAAAAGGTTTTGTAATAGCTTTTGCTCTAAAATGAGTCTGACTGATCCTTGAGTGACAAACACCAGGAAAGAGTTCTTGTCTTCAACACTTAAGGTAGGATTTTTTTAAACATATACAGGCATAAGAATGTTCTAAAAAAGTGTATCAGTTTATTTCTAATCTGAATAAAATGTTTTATAGTTTTATGCATTCTGAATAGACAAATAAATGGTTGTAAAATTAAAAATATCCACTTCCTTTCTTCACTAATCTAACAGTATTTTTATGCCTGATAAATGTTACTGTGAATGCAAAACTTATCAGGAAGCAGTCCCATTCAACCTCTTAGATTCTACAACACTCATGTAAAAGGTTCCTTTCTGTAGGGACTAAATGACTTGTTGTTTTATACTTGGGTCAGAGCAAAGACAACCTCAGGATGTTTATATTCTCCAGCAAATAAGTTTTGGTTTTGTATCATCTGTTATATTTATAAAGTCATGTGGCTTTTAAGAAGTACTTTTGTGCCTGGAAGCTGTGACTCAATAGTTTTAGAGCCATCAGTCCCAGCCGCCCCAAGGTTGTATTGGGCAGAACTGGATTTAGGGCCCCTTTACCACATACAGTTTTCTTTGAGAGTCTGGGAGAGCAGGGCCAAATTTCATTGGTTGTGCTTAAAAGAAATCACAGATAATTGTTTAATTATTTGCTGAGATGTATTTGTGAACAAAGTGTGCTCAAACACAGAAAGAAAAAAGCATTTCATAATATTGTACCTATGTTAGCAAACAAGATGAAACACAGAAGATTATTATTTGCACTAATCAAAGTAAACCTGCTTATTTCTCAAAATGTTAAGATGAAATTGTAAACAATTTAAAATATTTCTGATTATCTATGCTGAAACTGTCAGGTTGGGTGGAAGTTGGTTGAGGACACAAATGCAAAGATGAGTTCTTGCAGATTTATTTGATGTGGTAAAAAAAAAAAAAAAAAGAAGAACTAATAAACAACAATAAACAACAGGGTGGGAAATCATGAAACAAAACAGGGAGATACTGAGGAGGGTTATATATGGGAGACAGAACCAAGAGTTGGGCGCTCAGTTAATTGGGAGCAGGTGTTGACAGAAACAGCTAGAAAGGAGCTGAGGAGAAAAGAAAGAGGCACTAGGGGGCAAGAAAGAGTAACCATGGAAAACAGGGTTTAACCACTGATCTCTATTCATTTACTGGATTGCTGATTGCCTTGTTGGCACTCCCCACTCCCATGGTGATGCGCAGTAAAAATGCCTACTTATGTAGCATTTGCCTGCAAAAACAAGCAGTTTGCCAGCTATGGGACGTTGTTTCTAGAGTCAGTGTATGTGCTAACCAAGAAAATCCATATATACGCCGATATATCCTATAGTGTAGTATGTAGAATAACATTAGTCTGGCTCGAAGACATTGACTGAGTCATTGACATGGTGTCTAACATTAGAAAATAGAAATTAGAGTAAATAGAAAGCAATTAACTGTGAAATGTCAATGTAGTAATTCTTTATTAGGTGGATGACACTGTCGTTTTTGTAGTGTTTGTTGTATTTCTCATTAAACAGTTGTGTACTGAAATATATTGCATGTTATATTGACGGAAAAAAGCAACTCAAACATTTTTGAAGGCTAATGCATAGACAAAGCATGAAAGTATATGGCATCATTCATGCACAATTTGCAAATAGGAAAATGCTGTAGCATTAACAGACATGTACAGTACTTGTATATGTAATATGTTATAACAATAGTAATGTCATTAATACATGTAGATTACATGTACATCATCAATTTAGGAATTTTGGCAAATCTGTATTATCCTAAATTAACACATTTATTTTGTTGTGATGGATTTGTATATGTTATGTTACATGAGTTATAGACTTCACTGGCTTCATAATGGCTATGCAATGTGATGTACCTATTTTTTTTATTATATGTTAAAGTAATCTACCTATGCTATGAAGCAGCCGGTCTAACTAGGGAGTACCAATATGGTGGTCGGTGGCTTGACTTCATATCCTAACTACCAACGGGCAATCAGCAATCCAGCGAATAAATGGAGATCAGTGGGTTTAACTGTAACTAGTAAAGAACTTAAATAAGGCTAAAGGGTTAAAAAAAAGTAAATACTACAAAATAAGGATTTACCAAGGAGAAAACTAGAGGATAAATGCAGGAACTGGAGATAACTGAGGCTGTGGAAAACATAACCTAAGGATAAGAGAAAGCATAACTAAGAACCCAGAATGAAAACTTATACAGAACCAAAAAGTGAAACTGTCCATTTTGTTTGTAGTTTATTTATCGGTACACTCGACAATGCTTTTAAGATAAATTTAATAATTTATCTTTAATAATTTAAATTTAATAAACTAAATCTAATTATATTTAATTGTGTTTAAGTTGACCAAACATATTATCAGTGATTCACAGCATCATTATTCCTAAGATAAGAAACAGCAGTTAAGTGTAATAAAAAATAAATTAAAAGTTCATTACAAAAAAAGGGATCTCAGGGTTATACAAGCTGGAGGCAAGGTTAACTAAACTCTAGTGGAACTTAAAGTGTTACCCTGATCAGATTTAGACCCTCCTGCCTCCTCAAACGCCATCTTTATGTTCATTGCAAATTTAAAACAATGCTGTGAAAGAGTGCTGAACTTGAGTTGAAACCCAAAGAAAAGAACTGAGCATTTAGTGAACCTTGAAAAATCTCTTTTCACTCCATAGGAGTCATAATAACACGAATAAAAGACTTACCTTCAAAGAATATTAGTTCCAGTGTGATTTAAATACGTCATAAGCACCCCATCCTCAGTAAGGTAGATGAAGCGGTTAAAGAACAATCCCAAATCTGGAGCATGATTTGAAAATTATTATCTAATGGCAGAGAGGATCAGCCTCTCATTATTTCTAAGAGCTTCGGTAGACTTGTCTGACTGGATTACTACAGATTTAGCTAATAGCACAGCAGCTAGATGGGGTAGGACATTATTAATAGACCATCCTTAGTGACACAGTGAACTCTGCCAGAGGCCCGCCAATAGCTCTTCAGAAACATTTGTGAATTATTGCTTCTGGTTCTGTCACTCAGCAACATTAAGATGACGACCACTGTCACATGGTGTATACTCTAAAACAGCTATAAAGGAAATGGGCTGCAATGCTGAGTAGGGTGAAAGGGATTTCACATACATTCCTGTTAAAAAAGTATTTTTCCTCAGCCTTTAGCTCAATCATGAATTTATTAATTTAACCACCTTTTGGACACTTTTGCAGCAGTTAACTGGATCATTGTTCCCATCTGTGACTCCTCTATCTACCTGCACCCCCGATCTCAGTCATGTTTCTGCCTCCTGGATCTCCATGTTCTGCATGGTCAGATATTCTCCTGACTTCTAATTTCTCTATATTGGCTTTGCTTTTGCCTCCTCCTTCCGTCTCCTGCTTATCCTCTGCATTTGTTTGCCTGAATATGCTTACCTTCATTTCTGTGCACCAATTACAAATTATTTCACTATTTTCTGATCCTTTGACACTTCTTGTCAAGGTTGGTTGTGGTTTGGAGGACCCAAATGCAGAGGCAGAGAGGCAGAGGTGAATACTTGTAGGTTTAATGAAAAAATTGTTAAAAAATGGTCCAAAAATCCAACTAAAATGTTACAGACCAGAACCATGGAGACATCAAGGGAAAACGCGTAGAAGGAGCCAGGGAGAGACGAGGGGAGACGATTGCAGCGATGACAGGACCAGCAACAACAGAGGAACCAACAAAGAGTGAGAGCAGAGGGAGAGCATATATAGCTGACAGAGACAAAGGGAGGGCTAACGAGCAGACAAGGAGCAGGTGTGAGAGGAGACAACGAGGGAGCCAAGGGGAAAGGAACACACACACACACAAGAGGGCTACAGAGGACAACAGAAAAACATGAGAACTAACAAATCTAGAAAATACAACAAAAGGAATTAAACCAATAAACTAGGAAACATAGAACAAAGTAAAGCACAATACAGTATAACCAAAACCATGACACTTCTGTTAAGCTTTGTTATTTAACCTGAAGATATACCCGTGTGCTTTGCCACTTGATCTTCTGGATATAACTCCCTCTTTCTAACAAGAAGTCTCCCTCACATCTTGTCAAGCTCTGGATTCTGATAAAGTTGGTGGCTTTGATTTTAAACTTCTCATTTTTAAGTAACTGCACAGCTTTAAACTTACTCTCCTACTGTAGTTCTTAACTTTGCTGCTGGTGTCCTGCTGATCCTCAAGTTCATTTCTAAACAAAATATTGAATCTGCACAGTTGTGTGTGGCTAGGCTCTGAGGAAATTTGTTTCCCATTTCATTATTGTTGGTTTAGATATTTTGCTCCTTTGACAAGAACAATAATCTTTTGAAAATTGCGTTTTGCTTGTATTAATTTGTCTGAAATCAAAAGTAGACTGACTATCTGAAACGATGCCAACCAAAGCCGGAGGATATGTGACTGATGAGGTGATGATAGCAGATCAGGCTTTGCATGGGTAATGAATCAAGACAAGTAACATGACGCGTTCTGCACCTCACACATCTACAGGTCATGCATGGCTCCTTCGTGGATTATTAGCTGGGGCATTAAATTCCTGCTTTGCATTATTCCCTTTTCTACTTGTTCTTTTTTGCTGTAAGATTATTTTTGAAAGTGACCAAAGTCTATTAAAAGCCTTGTTCCCCAGACATTTAAGATATATATTTAGATTAAAGGTTTAGATACAAGGTATAGATTAAAGATTTATATGTAAGATGTAGATATACATATTTGATGTAGAAATATATATATCATATACATTAAAATATGATATTTAGGAGTAGAAATAGCGTTTACAGAGAAAATGTTGTAAGGCAAAAAAAAAAAAGAAAAAAAAAAAAAAGTAAACCAGTGCAGAACATTTGACATCTTTCAACTTGACCTAAGTCTACTGTAAACAGCTACATGGAGGATAATGACTGAGTCTACTTAATCTACAACTAATAAAATAACATTACAAATATTTAAAATACATTTTATGAGTATAAATGATTTTTCAAAACCTGACTGAAATATCTATAGCATTTTGAGAGCATTTGAAAAAGACTAGAATTGATTCAAATGGATACTTACTAAAATGTTTAATACTAGCATATGACCACCAGAGGGGGCCATTTAGTTTTTTTTCTTTCCTGTCTGCTGTGAATTGATTGGGTTGTACAGCTTTTTAAACATGCAAATATAATGTTAATTGTCGAAGAAGTTGTAAACAATATAAGACTACGTAAATATAATATTTTAAAAAAAAATTTAATAAATCTAAGAGAGATAAACAACAATAAATAAATACATTTGGGCATTTAGAAAGACAGGTTCTACAAAGAAAATACTGACCTTGCAATTTATCACATTATTTACATTTATACTGCTATCGACAATACTACTAATATAGTAATAGATACTATATAACAATAATAATAATGATAAAGGTCATGCAAGTACACCTTACCTTCCTTACTGTACATATAAATATATGTATACATATGTAACTAAATTATAGTTCTCTGAGGGAATGACTTCAAATTGGATCATCCTGCATATTTATTGGCATAAAAATAGTTTTCATGTAACCATCCTGCAGTCATCCGCAGCCTCTGGCAAATTCAGAGTATGTATATTCTCCAGACTGGGAGGTGGCCGGATTTGGAGAAGCATATTCTTGTATGATCGCTGCTTCCAGATCAAGGATGAAAAGATATCCATAGCAATGTAGTGAGGAGTGATGCTCTCATGTTGCATATAGAGATCTATTTTGGATATTTGACTAATAGATTTAGCATGTAGGTCTTATTGGTTGGGGCCGATGTGCATTCCAATAATGTTAGCCACTCTGCTGAACTCATGTTTTAATGTTCAGCTGAAACTCAGGAGCCCAAAGTCTTATTTCTAAGTTTCAGTAGAATTAAGCAGCACAACCATTGTCTCAGATTGCTGAATTCTTTCTTAGTCCTAAACAATCAGAGTTCAGAGCACCCACACACACACGGTGACAATCACTGCAAGAATCAAGAAGATCAAGAGGATGTCAGGATGAATAAAGGCTGTTTGTTGATTTTCAGTACCACCTAGTGGATCCTGAGGCACAGAGCTGTCTGCTTGTCTATACTGTGCAGCACTGAAGGAGCTCTTGTAGGTGGTCTAAGGTGGGCCTCCCCAGCTGTAAATAGTGTTCTGACACGTGTGTGACCAAACCAGTGTCTGCAACCTCTCACCCCTGAAAGCTTAGCTTTACCACCTGCAGGTAGACTGTTCTTGATCCCACGGCACCTCCAGGAGGATTGCATAAACCGCTTTCCTTCATGCTTCCTGTAAAAGACCCCATGGTCCCCAGGACACTCAAATATATAAACATGGCATGTAAGTGGCTGTATTTACATGCCGTGTCTGTACAGTGGTATTTACATGGAGGCCTTGGTGGCTGTGTTACTCATTTCAGAGCTCCCAGGGGTTTACGTTTGTAAGAGCTGGTTTAATATCTTTGTTTATTACACAGTTTATTTATGTCAAAGATATCTCGATCAAAACACAAGCAGTCTGAAAGCCGAAGCACATTCTGCACTTTGAAGATTAAATCAATCATGCTTTTGATTAGCTTTATTTATTTAGCATCCTGTATGATTAACTGTCTCGTGTTTTACCTCTGCTGCTTGATCTTCGCTTAATCCTGGGAACTAAATCTTTAACAGTACAAGACAGGATTGTCTTACGTCAGTGTAAATAGGAGTGAACATTTTGAAACTGGAGTTAGCTATTGTTTATTTTGGGTTAAAACTAATCTCAAGGAGTTTTTTTGGATTTGAATGAACCAGGTGGTGACATACAGATAGGATGAAATGTGTTGCATTATCTACTGAAAGTGTTTAAAAACCCCAAAGTTAATTTGTTTTTATGTAGTAGTGTAATCCTACACTGACAAACAGAAAAAAGAAAACACAGGAGTAGATTTACTTAAAATGGACAAAAAACTAACTAACTAGACAAAGAAAGTAATCTTTAATTAAGTCAATAGTCAACAATTGTTGGTACAGCATTTCTTTTCTTTTTTTTCCACAATTAAATATTAACTAGTAATGGCTAGTAATGATTTTTATTAATTAAAATTTTACCTCGTTGAATGATACTAGATAAAAGTTTATATACAATTTAAATCAGGAAAAAAAATTATATTTATCAATATTTCCCTGAAGTAAAAACAAGGACTTGCCATGATTTTCTACTATTCTGTTATTTAGCAAAGGTGCTAAGACTTAAAATAGAAAAAAAATCCTACATTTACCATACCAAAATCTAGAGCTAGAATAATAAATATAATGTTTATTACATCTGCATATGTGACATACAAGGAATGACAAGGCCCTTACCTCTTCTGTCCAACAATCTGAAGCTTAGTTTTAAGGAGCTGAAGCAGATTGGTGGCTTAACATTACCAAATGTCCTTAAATTAGGGGTCTGCAATCTGTGGCTCTAGTGCTACAAGTGATTTTTACAGCCTTCACATTGGTCTTTTAGTATAAAGAGACACAGAACTGAGTTCAGTTTTTAAACATGTGAACATGATTATAAGAAGGCTGATATTGCAGTACTTTGAAGTGTTTCAGTTTAAATTCTGAATAGAATTTCCACAGCTGATGGTGGAGGGGCTCATTTTTTACCAATGCTATGTCTTTATCATTGAATCATATATTTTTTTTCCTTCCTTCCTTCTTTTCTACATATGTGGAGCATTCCCATCAAGAAAGAAAAAAAAATTAATATGAGGCATATATATTTTTCTTTATTCTAAGACCTTGAAATGTACCTAAAAATGTGATTATTTCAATCATAAAATGAATTCCATATAGTAGATATCTATAAAACGTTTTTTCACCTTTTTTTTTTGTTGTTTTTGCAGGTTGTTGACTTCAATACATCTTACAGGATTTAGTACTAGCAGGTACAAAAAAAACAAAAAATTTTATGACAAGCATTGTTATTAAGTGTAGTGATGCCAGAATATAGTCTTAAGCATCCTTCCATCACAAACATTATCAATTGCGGTTTTTTTTTTTTTTTTTGGGGGGGGGGTTAGATTTGGAGTGAATTTCAATAGAATTTTGTTATTCGATCAAACAACAAAAAAATGGTGTAGGGCAAGCGATGCAGTCATCCTTTTATCTATATGAAAGGATATGGGAGCATTCATCAAACTCAAGGCAGCATGAATTTATTTTATTCTTTTTGGGGGGGCATAAAATAGATTTCCATAAAAATCTGTCACCAAAGAGCTTAAAAAATTATGATAAAAACATATGGCCTTCTAAATAAATAATTGTTCAGTAAATTCAACTTCATTAGATGTAATAGTAAAAGTCTAAATGCGTGATTTTCAAAGATTCAGAATAGAGGGGAACCCAATTGCACATACAATTTTTATTATTTAAAAAATTTTAGTACACACCATAATTGACAGTAAAATGTAAAAGCTTTACACATTTTACATTTTACTGTCCAAAAACAATGTTACACTACAGTACACTCGTCAAGCACTAGGACAAAGCGGAAAACAGTAGCTCAAGCTGAACATGAAGCTGAAGCCTGCTTCCATGATTGGCCCTCCATCTTTTCTTGTGTGTTTAGCTGTCACCACTGTCACTCCTAAGTACCTGAGAAGCTGGCTTTACAAACATCTGATGTGCTACTGAATCACGTCAGGGATTGGATGATCACAGCTCTGGGAAAGTTGAGGAAACAAACACAGAAAATCTACTAGAAAACACCCTGAACAAATAAGAGTTATATTAAAATATACTTGCATCCCTCCCACTTCTGAAATCAAAATTTCACCCATGGTTGAACATAATAATGGTGAAAAACATTTTGAAATAATAATTATAATACTAAATGATATGTTCAGACCACTTTAAATCACTTGACATAGGTAGGCTATCTGTAAGTGCTATGAATAATGTAAAAAAGAAAATGCATATAATTAAAGCTAAACATAAAAAAAAGGATCCTAAGACAAGTGAAAAAATAGACTGTGATCTGCACGTTGATGAAGACATAAAAAAAATTGTTTTTACACTGTATGTGCTGAATTGCAAACGTTAATCGTTTTGCACCTTATGCGAAGATCTATTCTGATCTTACAAACAATGTTGGTACTCGTTTCAAGATGAGCAAACCCTCTGAAGATCAGGCCCTAAGTTTTGTGGTGATGTACTAAATACCGTTTATCACTTGTACATATATTAATAGGTATGTTAAATCTCCAGTTATTAAAATGGGACATTAATATACCTATTAAAATGTATTCAATTACGTAAATCTTGAATTTCTTTTGGGGGGTTTTCAGTCTGAGATGAAGCTATTCAATAGAAATTCAGCTTACAACACATGCCATCAAATTTTCAATCTGAAGAAACACAGCTGATTTCTTTGACTCAATTCCTTGCAGCATTCCATGTAACAACAGTAGACAGTCACATGCAATGTGTCATTGGCTTTGCAGCAAACCCTTTCCCTAATACAGAGTATGCATGTAGCGACAGTGGAGAGGAAAACTCCCCTTTAAAAGCAAGAAATCTCCAGTCGAACCATAATAAGGCTTATCTGCTGTGACTGACTGGGATTTTAAAATGACAGAGCAAACACACAAATGTAAAAGAGTGACCCGATGTAAATAATCATTGCATATTTGCCTCAAACTGCTTCATATTAAATGCACGCCAGTATAAACTTTGTATTTATTGGTCCAAGTTATGCACATTATGCCCAATTTAGCAAATTTGCATTCAAAACATCAATCATAATACATGTTTGCTCTGTATTCAAAAACATTTTTTATAGATCTGTGTACTTTTATTCATCTTTACCAGGGGGAACAATAAATTTCTGTTTTTGAACATCAGACGGTAATAAAAATACAGCATAGCTGTGATGTTCACTGAATGATCTCAGGTGTGACTTTTAAGAGCTACACCATATAGGGTTACAGTTATTAAGCCTCTACATCTTTAAAAGCTTTTCTACTCCTATATTTCATTCATCCAGAGCCATAACTCATAACTCAGAATGCAACAAAGCAATAAAATACTCCTCTTTGATCAGATTTATCCCTCACTTTAGTTGTGTAAAAAAAGAAAATACAGGAGTGACAATAGACTAAAATGCGTCTCACTCCCACTGCCTGGCTGGCTGTCTTTTTTCATTATGTATTCTCCTTTATTCTGCTGCACAGAACAATACATTGCAGGCGGACAGGGTGGAGGCTCCTGTCAGGCCTGGGTAATATGATGACACACCAAAGGCTTAGGTGAGTAAAATCCCCCTCTACGATGGGACATGTGTCACAGTCCAGCCATGTCTCCAACCTTTTTTGTGGTCTCTGGTCTCTCCTCTTGGCCCCCTTCTTCCCCCCGCGGCCTAAACGATAAAGCTCCCATCTGCTGTGAAGGGACTAGGTTGTTTCTTTCTTCTAACCGATCCCTCAAAGAAGCTCTCCCCCCCTTTGTCAGATGTGCTGGTCATGTTTCAGTTTTGACACCTCTCTTTCTTACACATGCAACAGGTAGCAAAGTTCTTCTGTTCTCCACAGAAACATATTGGAAATGCGATAGTTATCACTTTCCAAGGCTTTGCCCCTTTGCCCCCTTGTGTCCTTGAAAACAGTATTTTTAAAGCAAGAAAACAACTCTAAAAGAATGCAACTTGAATGTAGCTGGGAACTGGATAATTGACTTTGTGGCTCTGTGAGAATTTACCACACAAAAGCAACAATCCTTAAATTTAATGGTATTTTACCAATAACTAACCCTTTCTTTAACAGAATGTTTCAAATTGTCCAAGCCTCTTAAAACCGATGGTAAGTGCCAATCTGATTGTTTCATTTGAGTGGATGGAATGTGTTGAATAAATATGCCTAAAAACTGAGCACCCATTCATACTGTATATTAACTCTAGAAGTTCGGCTCTGATGCAGGATCCATCCATCCATCCATCCATCCATCCATCCATCCATCCATCCATCCATCCATCCATCCATCCATCCATCCATCCATCCATCCACCCTTCCTTCCACCCACCCTTCCTTCCATCCATCCATCCAGCCACTGACCCATCCATCCATCCATCCATCCATCCATCCATCCATCCATCCATCCATCCATCCATCCACCCACTGACCCATCCATCCATCCATCCATCCATCCATCCATCCATCCATCCATCCATCCATCCATCCATCCATCCATCCATCCATCCATCCA